>NC_092718.1:196680941-196776267 GCF_047496885.1 Scyliorhinus torazame
CGTGCACATTCCCCTCACTCAATTTATAATTGTTCAGATAATAATCTATCTTCCTGTTTTTGCTACCAAAATGGATAACCTCACATTTATCCACATTGTACTGCATCTTTTTTTAAAATTCCAATTAAGAGGCAACTTTAACGTAGCCAATCCACCTACCCTGCACATTTTTGGGTTGTGGGGGTGAGGCGCACACAGACACAGGGGGAATGTACAAACGCCACACGGACAGTGACTCAGGGCCAGGATCGAACCTGGGTCCTCGGCACCGTGAGGCTGCAGTGCTAACCACTGCACGACCCTAGACATACTGCATCTGCCATGCATTTGCCCACTCACTCAGCTTGTCCATATCACTGATGCATCTCTGAATCCTCCTCACAGCTCACCCTCCCACCCAGCTTTGTGTCATCTGCAAATTTGGAGATATTACATTTAGTTCCCTGATCTAAATCATTAATAAATATAGTGAATAGCTGTGTCCCAGCACCGGTTCCTGCGGTACCCCACTAGTCACTACCTGTCATTTGGAAAAAGACTTGTTTAATCCCTGCTCTTTGTTTTCTGTCTGCCACCCAATTTTCGATCCAACTCAATACATTACCCCCACAATCCCGCGTGCTTTCATTTTATAAGCTAATCCTTTATTTGGGACTCTGTCGAAAGCCTTCCGAGTCCAAATAAACCACATTCACTTATTTACCCTCATCAACTCTACTAGTTACATCCTCAAAGAATTCCAGTAGATTTTACAAGCATAAATCCATGATGATTCTGTCCAATTCTGCCACTGTTTTCCAAGTGCTCTGCTGTTAAATCTAATGAACTCTAAACTTATTCCCATTCCCTACGTAAGGCTGACTGGTCTGTAATTCCCTGTTTTCTCTCTACCTCTCTTATTCACCTGAGGAAGGAGCAGTGCTCTGAAAGCTAGTGATTTGAAACAAACATGGAGCAGATGGACCCTCTCGACCAACGGGTCCGACTTGTGCGCCCGCACGTGTTTTCGGAGCAGGATGGATCCGGGAGCTACCAGCCAGGTCGGGAGCGAGGTCCCAGCGAAGGACTTCCTAGGGAAGACAAGGAGACATTCGTGGGGTGTCTGATTCGTGGTCGTACAAAGCAGTGACCGGATGGAGTGGAGGGCATCCGGTGGGACTTCGTGCCAGCGGGAGACTGGGAGGTTCCTGGACCGTAGGGCCAGTAGGAGGGTCTTCCAGACCGTTCCGTTCTCCCTCTCTACCTGCCCGTTTCCCCGGGGGTTGTAACTGGTCATCCTGCTCGAGGTGATGTCCTTGCTGAGCAGGAATTGACGCAGTTCGTCGCTCATAAAGGAGGACCCCTATCACTATGTATGTAAGTGCGGAACCCGAACAGTGCAAAGATGCTATGGAGGGCCTTGATGATGGTGGTTGCGGTCATGTCGGGGCAGGGGATGGCGAATGGGAACCTGGAGTACTCGTCAATCACGTTCAGGAAGTACGTGTTGCGGTCGGTGGAGAGGAGGGGGCCTTTGAAGTCCATGCTGAGGAGTTCATAGGGACGGGAAGCCTTTATCAGGTACGCTTTCTCTGGTCGGTAGAAGTGCGGTTTGCACTCCGCGCAGATTTGGCAGTCCCTGGTGGCTGTCCTGACCTCTTCGATAGAATAGGGCAGGTTGCGGGTCCTGACAAAATGGAAAAAACGAGTGACCCCCGGGTGGCAGAGGTCCTCGTGGAGGGCTTGGAGGCGGTCCACTTGTGCGGTGGCACATGTGCCACGGGACAGGGCGTCAGGAGGCTCGTTTAGCTTCCCGGGACGATACAAGATCTCGTAGTTGTAGGTGGAGAGTTCGATCCTCCACCGCAAGATCTTGTAGTCTTTTATCATGCCCCGCTGTGCATTATCGAACATGAAAGCAACCGACCGTTGGTCCGTGAGGAGAGTGAATCTCCTGCCGGCCAGGTAATGCCTCCAATGTCGCACAGCTTCTACTATGGCCTGGGTCTCCTTTTCGACTGAGGAGTGGCGGATTTCGGAAGCATGGAGGGTACGAGAGAAGAAGGCCACAGGTCTGCCCGCTTGGTTGAGGGAGAGCTACATCGGACGCATCGCTCTTGACTTGGAAGGGGAGAGACTCGTCGATAGCGTGCATCGTGGACTTTGCAATGTCTGCTTTGATGCGGCTGAAGGCCTGGCGGGCCTCTATCGACAGGGGAAAAGCTGTGGATTGGATCAGGGGATGGGCCTTGTCCGCGTAGTTGGGGACCCACTGGGCGTAGTAGCTAAAAAACCCTAGGCAACGTTTCAAATTCCTAGGGGTGCACATCTCCAAAAATCTGTCCTGGTCCACCCACGTGGACGCTACCACCAAGAAAGCACAACAGCGCCTATACTTCCTCAGGAAACTAAGGAAATTCGGCATGTCCACATTGACTCTTACCAACTTTTACAGATGCACCATAGAAAGCATCCTACCAGGCTGCAT
This sequence comes from Scyliorhinus torazame, assembly GCF_047496885.1. Classification (NCBI taxonomy): domain Eukaryota; kingdom Metazoa; phylum Chordata; class Chondrichthyes; order Carcharhiniformes; family Scyliorhinidae; genus Scyliorhinus; species Scyliorhinus torazame. The sequence continues at coordinate 196,683,409 of NC_092718.1, forward strand.
CACAGCCTTGTATGGCAACTGCTCGGCCCAGGACCGCAAGAAACTTCAGAGAGTCGTGAACACCGCCCAGTCCATCACACGAACCTGCCTCCCATCCATTGACTCCATCTACGCCTCCCATCCATTGACTCCATCTACACCTCCCACTATAATCAAAGATCCCTCCCACCCGGCTTACTCACTCTTCCAACTTCTTCCATCGGGCAGGAGATACAGAAGTCTGAGAACATGCACGAACAGACTCAAAAACAGCTTCTTCCCCACTGTCACCAGACTCCTAAATGACCCTCTTATGGACTGATTTCATTAACACTACACCCTGTATGCTTCATCCGATGCCAGTGCTTTTGTAGTTACATTGTATATGTTGTGTTGCCCTATTATGTATTTTCTTTTATTCCCTTTTCTTCTCATGTACTTAATGATCTGTTGAGCTGCTCGCAGAAAAATACTTTTCACTGTACCTCGGTACACGTGACAATAAACAAATCCAATCCAATCCAAGTCTAAACCCAGGAGTGTAGCCGCGCAGAGGTGGGGAAGGACGTAGAGATGGACATTTTTGAACTTCCTTCCCTGGACTGTGAGGTTTGCTACACAAAACCCCTTTATCTCCACTGAGTGGGAACCGGAAGCCAGGGAGATTTTTTGATTAATGGGGTGGATGAGGAGAGAACAGCGACTTACCGTGTGAGGGTGTTTGAAGCTCTTCATGCTCTCAGAGTCGATTAGGCAGGGCATCTCGTGGCCGTTGATGAATAGGGTCGTCGTAGCAGTTGAGAGTGTTCGAGGCCGAGACTGATCCAGAGTTTCCGAGGCTCATCGCAGCAGTTGAGAGTTCTCTTCGGGCAGTGCGTGGTCAGCCGAGCTGGGGTCCTGGGGGTTCATCCAAGATGGCGGCTCCCATTGGTCGCACATGGCTGGGGGTGCATAAAATGGTGACGCCCATCCCTCCAACGTGGCGTCCGCGGAACAAGATGGCGGCGCCCGGGGTCCGCACATGGCCCTGGAATATGAAGATGGCGGCGACCGCTGGCCGCACGGGGCCCATGGAGAAGTTTGTGGTTGTGGTCCACATTCGCCACCGGAGACCGTGGCAACCGCCCGGGCCTGGCATACCCCCACGAAATAGCCCTTTTTGCCGCATCCCTTGCAGGTGGATGCGCGGGCCGGTCAGTGCTGGCGGGGGTGCTTGGCCTGCCCGCAAAAGTAGCAGCGGGGCCCCTCGGGGTTGCTAGGCCTCCTTGGAGCGCAGGCCTGTGGGGGAATGGGGGAAGTCTCGGGGTTGGCCGCGGAGGGGTTCCACGCTGCCCAGGGGGCTGCCGCGCGGTCAGGAACGTAAGCGCGGGCGTTCATGGAGGCCACGTCCCGGGAGCCTGCAGGGGCCCGTGCCTCCCTGAGACCCAGACGCTGGTGGATTTGTGAAGATAGCATACCTGCCACGAAAGCGTCCCGGACTAAGAGTTCCCTGTGTTTGCTCGCCGAAGCCTGCGGGCAGCTGCAGCTTCTTCCCAACGCCAGGAGTGCACGGTAGCATTCCTCCAGTGATTCCCCAGGGGTTTGTCGCCTTGTTGCAAGCAGGTGCCGGGTGTAGACCTGGTTTACCGGGCAAATATAGTGTCCTTTTAGCAGCTCTATTGCTGCATCGAAGTCTTCCGCTTCCTCGATAAGGGTGTAAATCTCCGGGCTCACCCTTGAGTGCAGGTCGTGCAGTTTCTGCTCTCCCTTGGGTGCGTTTTCAGCCGTCCCGAGATACCCTTTAAAGCACGCCAGCCAGTGCTTAAAGATTGCCGCTGAGTTCGCCGCGTGGGGGCTAAGTTGCAGACACTCCGGCTTGATTTCGGAGCTCCATCCTTTCTTCTTAAAAAACTAGCTTATTAAATTGATGCACGATCAATGACCACGAAAGCGAGGTTGTAGTCCAACTGAAGGCTTTAATAAGCTAGATATTTCCCCCAGCAGCTCAGGTACAGAATGAAGGCTGCTGGAGTGGCACGGGTTCTTATACTCTGCCTAGCAGGGCGGAGCTATCATACATTCTAACCAATAGAAAGCATACAGTTTCCACCAATGGTGCTTTAGCCTATCAGGTACCGTAATACCTATAATATCACAGTTGGTCAGCCTTTTCTTTGTCCCCCATTATAAATTCCACTGTTCCTGACTGTAAGAGACCCTCATTTGGCTTCACCAATCTTTTTCTCTTCAAATACCTACAGAAATTTTGACAATCAATTCTTATGTTCCCCACAACCTTACTTTTGTACTCTATTTTCACCTTCTTAATCAATTTTTTTCGTCCTCCTTTGCTGAATACTGAACTGCGCCAATCCTCAGTTCTGTTACTTTTTTCTGGCCAATTTGTATGGTTCTTCCTTGGATCTGATACTGGGCTAGATTGCCTGGTTCCACAACGTGTTTCCCGGCAGCATGCCATTCGCTGACGGCGGGATCTCTATTCCCGCGGTTGATAAATGGGATGCCCCATTGAAGCCACCCCATGCTGCTGGGAAACCTGCGGGCAGGGATGCGCTGCCGTCGGGAAAAGAGAATCGCAACTGCCAGAGAATACTGGCCCTTATCTCTAATTTCCGTTATAAGCCATAGTTTGGCCACCTTTCCTGTTTTACTTTTGCGCCAGATAGGAATAAACAATTGGTGCAGTTAACCCAGGCGTTCTTTGAATGTTTGCCATTGCCTATCCACTGTCATCTCTTTAAGTAACGTTTTCTAATCCATCATAGCCGACTCGTGTCTAGCATTCTGACAAATATTACAATTAAAATTTTGGTAATAAGCCAGATAACAAATATAGGATTGAAGGTAATCATGGCTTAGTCTCAGTGAAGACTTTTTCAGAGCAGGTGCTGTAAAGAAATGTGTGAAAGATTTTCAGATTAGGAGAGAATTCACCATGTGCTGCAACAAAGAGTTTCTGATATGTTCTTGGCTGTCAAAGGGAAGATTCATGCCTGAGAAATTTTATGTATTGAGATTTAAAAAATTGTATCTTCCATGGATCTGTGTAACTCAAGTATAAGACTGGAAAGAGACATCCATGATTGCTATCATTTTCATATGGTACAGTAGGCTGTTCTAAACATAGGACATAGAACATACAGTGCAGAAGGAGGCCATTTGGCCCATCGAGTCTGCACTGACCAACTTAAGCCCTCATTTCCACCCTATCCCTGTAACCCAATAACCCCTCCTAACGTTTTTGGACACTAAGGGCAATTTAGCACGGCCAATCCACCTCACCTGCCTGAAGGCAGGTCCGTGGTTCATTGTCTGCTGATTCTTCATCCTGAGCTATTTTCTTGGCAATTCTTTTTGTCAGTGGGGGTTTGCTATTGCTTTCAACTCTCAGAGGCAGGGCTAGGAGGCAAGTTCCAAAGTCGAACTCAGCCCAAAAATCAAACCTGTGCTGTTGACATTGTTCTGAACCATATGCTACCCATCCAGCCAAACAAACCACCTGGTCCCCATTTTCACATAACCACAAGAAATACGAATGGGTTACACAATGTACAGAAATCTAAGCTTCTTTGGTAAATATTAAATTCTTTGGGAGGGGTTACATAATGGCACATTGTGCAATACACTCCCATTTATGTTCTGGAACTTGGGAAACACATTCATGAAAGAGTCCTTGTTCAGGGTGCGTAATGAGAGAGTTCAAAGAGGCTTGAACACGTGGGCAGAGATCCAAAGCACAAAACAAACTCTAATTTAGTACAATTTTCTATTAAGTTGCCCATGCCTCAATGGCTAACGTCCGGTGGCCCTGACATCGATCGTGATGAAGTGCTTCGAGAGGTTGGTCTTGAGGCACATCAACCCCGTACTCCCAGAATGCCTAAATCCACTGCAATTCGCATACCGCCGCAACAGGTCCACAGCAGACACCATCTCCCTGGCCCTACACTCATGCTGGAGCATCTCAATAACAAGGACTTCGACATCAGACTCCTATTTATTGACTACAGCTCTGCCTTCAACACCATAATCCCAGCCAAGCTCGTATCAAAGCTCCAAAACCTCGGACTTGGCTCTTCACTCTGCAACTGGATCCTCAACCTTCTGACCCACAGACCACAATCAGTAAGGATAAACAACAATACCTCCTCCATGATAGTCCTCAATACCAGGGCCCCGCAAGGCTGCGTACCTAGCCCCTACTATACTCCCTATACACACAAGACTGCGTGGCAAAATTTAGCTCCAACTTCATCTACAAGTTTGTTGATGACACGGCCATAGTGGGTCGGTTCTCAAACAACGGTGAGTCAGAATACAGGAGGGAGATAGAGAACCTAGTGGAGTAGTGTAACAACAATCTCTCCCTCAATGTCAGCAAAACTAAAGAGCTGGTCGTTGACTTCAGGAAGTAAAGTATCGTACACACCCCTGTCTGCATCAACGGGGCCGAGGTGGAGATGGTTAACAACTTCAAATTCCTAGGTGTGCACATCACCCCAAATCAGTCCTGGTCCACTCAAGCCGACGCTACGACCAAGAAAGCACAACAGCACTTACATTTCCTCAGGAATCTAAGGAAATTTGGCATGTCCACATTGACTCTAACCAACGTTTTACAGATGTACCATAGAAAGCGTCCTGTCTGGCTGCATCACAGCCTGGTATGGCAACTGCTCGGCCCAACACCGCAAGAAACTTCAGAGAGTCGTGAATACCGCCCAGTCCATCACACAAACCTGCCTCCCAACCATTGACTCTGCCTACACCTCCCACTGCCTTGGATAAGCGGGCAGCATAATCAAAGACCCCTCCCACCCGGCTTACTCACTCTTCCAATTTCTTCCATTGGGCAGGAGATGCAAAAGTCTGAGAACACGCACTAACAGATTCAAAAACAGCTTCTTCCCCGCTGTTACCAGACTCCTAAACGACCCTCTTATGGACTGATCTGATCTCTTCACACATCTTCTCTACCGTAGTACTACACTCCTGTATGCTTCACCCGATGCCTGTTTCTATGTATTTACATTGTGTATTTTATGTTTGCCCTATTATGTAATTTCTTTTCATGTATGGAATGGTCTGTCTGAGCTGATCGCAGAACAATACTTTTCACTGTACCTCGATACACGTGACAATAAACAAATCCAAAATCCAATGTCACTCCATGTGGGCATATAAATTGTCAAGTCTGGAAGTGGAAAGATTCACTGAAGGACAATAAGGTTGTTTTTCTGTCCTTGGAACTCAGGCACATTGTGGGGGCTGCAGCTGACTGGGAAAAAAATATTTGGTGCATGGAAATATGCAAAAGACTATTCACTATATTCTTGTGAAGAAAACCATAACTGAAGATTTCAAATAATGGTGTTGATCATAAGATCAAAGTCTGAGCTGGTTATACTTGTGAGATAAATGATATCTCTATACACATGCACATTTAATGTGTAGGCCCCTTTAAGACTGGGTTTGGAACCCTGGGGGACGCCGTCCCCAGGGAATTGTATATAAGGTTACGTTCAGTGGGCAGCGTGCAGTGAACAGACTTCTCGGCAGCTGTCTGGTTCTCTGGTAATTAAAGCCTTTAAATTATCAATCTTCTCTCTCGAGTCGTAATTGAGGGTATCTCAATTTAATTACCAGACTACATCATGATGGACAGCGGTCTAAAGCCGGAGAAGCTCAATTTGGACGCTCGGTCGCCGGAGGCCACAGAAATTTTTTAATACCGGCTCCGGTGCTTTGAGGCCTATCTGAATTCCTCAGAGACTGAAGTTGACGGACCTCGCAAGCTGAGCTTACTACATGCCCGGGTGGGCCACCGACTATCCTCCGTGATCGAGAAAGCTACGACGTACAAAACGGCGGTCAAAATCCTACAGAAGCGCTTCGTAAAGCCGATAAACGAGGTACACGCCAGATATGTGCTCTCGACCTGCCGCTAGCGCTCTGGGGAAACGCTAGATGAATACTTGGAGAGACTCACCGCGCTCGCCAGGAACTGCGACCATAAAGAGGTGACTGCAGAGGTCCACATGAACTTATATATTTGTGATGCTTTCGTGTCCAGTATCCGATCCACGTTCATCTGGTAGCGGCTCCTAGAAGACGGAGCGATGGACCTCCAAGGCACGGTAACGCTCGCCTCTTCCCTGGAAGCGGCACACCATAATGTCTGCACGTACTCCGCGGATCTTGCGAACCCCTCTCGATCCCCTCCAGACTCGGCCACGCTACAGGCCTGTGCCGCGCGGCGACCCGCTCACACCGGGGGCCCCCCCATGCTATTTCTGTGGGCAAGATCAGCACTCACGCCAGCGTTGCCCGGCCCGCTCCGCTCTCTGCAATGAATGCGGAAAGAAGGGGCACTTCGCGAAGGTCTGCCTGGCTGGGCCCAAAGGCCAGAAACAAAAGTCTCATTGGGCCCAGAAATCGAACTCCCGGGCCCACAGGCCCCACAACGTGGCCGCGCGGTGGCCGGACACGCCTACTTCTGACACGTCATCGGCCTCGTGCGAGTCATGGGGGTGGCCATCTTGGCGGCGGCCATCTTCAAAACCCAAAACGTGCGACCGACGGCGGCGGCCATTTTGCGAGTCCAATTCAACCGAGGACTCTGACTGCCCGCAACTAGGAGCGATCACGCTCAATTAATCTCGGTCGAAGCACCTGCAAAACTCAATGATGCAGGTTCAAATCAACGGCCGCGACACCCCCTGCCTTTTTGACTCCGGGAGCACGGAGATTTTTATCCATCCAGACACGGAAGTCCACCTCTGGGGTCTCGCTTCCACGTTGGCTGACGACTCCGGGACCAGTTCTACCCCGGAGGCACGTGATGAGCCATAAGACAGATCCACTGGTCGAGCGGATTCAACTACTACACGCAAACCCTCAATAGGCCTACGTAAAGAACCCCGACGGCAGGCAGGACACCGTTTCCCTGCGAGACCTGGCACCCGCTGGCCCCCCCTTCTACTGACGCTCCTCTCCCCGCACCGGCTGTCAACTCCGACAGCGTTCCCCCCCCCAGCCGGCGCCGGCACCAGTCACCCGGATACCCCCCCTGCTCCAACGCGGGTAAATGCTCAAACAACCATGCTCCTGGATATACCACCACCGAGGACGACCGTATCCACCGCACCACCACCGGAGCTGAGAAGGTCGACACGGGCAATCAGACCACCCAAAAGACTGAACTTGTAATGCCACTTCACTCCCGACGGGCTATGCGTTTTTTTAAATAGGGGGTGAATGTGATGAATGATATCTGTATACACATGTACCTTTAATGCGCAGGCCCCTTTAAGACCGGGTTTGGAACCCTGGGGGTCTCCGCCTCCAGCTCCGCCCCCAGGGAACTGTATATCAGGTTACGTTCAGTAGGCAGCGTGCAGTGAGCACACTTCTCGGCAGCTGTCTGGTTCTCTGGTAATTAATGCCTTTAAATTATCAATCTTCTCTCCTGAGTCGTAATTGAGGGTATCTCAACTTGTCACCTCAACCCTTAGACTTTGCAACTACCTTTATCCCTATTTGCTATCTTCCCATTTTTTAATATATATACCACCCTTATTGTAATATGTGGGAGCCAAGGTTGACTGAGTGCAAAACACAGGAAGCTTAGTGAGCATCCTCGGATTTGCTTCAGATATAAAATTATTGTAGTCAATAGGAAGTCCTGAAAAGGTGAATCAAAAAATGTTTATTTCCTACTCATGGTGAGGAAATACAGCAACTAAGCAATAGTCCAAGTCCCAGCCAGGACCATCCTGAGATGTCGGATCCTTCCTGGGCTGACCTTTCATTCGGGGAATTATGAGCTGACTGTTGGGCCTCCGCCCCTCAGTGAGGGAGCTCGTACTCCACGAGCCCCACGAGGAGATCAGAGGGATCGTCCCTGTGGATCTTGTGGATGTTATGACATCCCTCCCTCCCCCCAAAGTCCATACAGTCCTCTGCTGTAGGAAGTGGAGGAGGTTGTCATCTCTGCTTTGGCGGTTGTGCCTTCAGCTGTTGCGTGGCTGGGTTTGGGGCGTGTAGCGTGTCGGGGAACGTCGTTTTCGCGTCGATCATCTGGTGGACACCATTGGCTACCGTTCCCCGGAGAGGCCATTGTCCGACATCTGGATGCCTGAGTTTCCACGTCAGATCTTGAATTCTCCACTTCACGCATCTCAGTGTCAGGACCACTGGGGGTGATGTCACCAGGCCCCCTTGTGGCAGGCTGGCAGGGCAGGAGGACGGTTCCTCGGGTAGGGTTTGTACAGATGCTAGCCCGCTCCTCTGGATGTGGTCTAGATTCTTCTGCACCATCCGTTCTCGCGTTTATATCGAGTAAGATACCAGTCCAGCCTGTTTCACCATGGTCCCTGGAGTCCATGGCCATCCTCGCCAAGGTTTTGGATGTATACTGCAGCCCCCGGTCAGAAACATCTGTCCTGCATCTTCAAGTATGGCCTGGGTTGGGATCACAACTCAAGCTCCCCACAGGAGGATGCCGTCCTCCACGCTGAGCTCTTGCTGCTTGGTCTCAAAAGCCCTCAGCTCCTTAAACAGTTTCACCTTGCTGGCACCTGTGTAAGACAGTGGCATAACTTCGCTAATACTAGGTCCTTCTGTGTCTAATCGTGTATTTGTGAGGTGGTGGCCAGCAAGGTATCCATAAAATCTAAGGTCATTATGGGGGTGGGGGTGGGGGGGGGGGGGGGGGGGGGGGAGTGAAGGCCTTTCCTCTCTACTGTGTTAGTTTGCACAAAGTGCAAAATGCAACAAGCAGACAGCATGATCCAGGAATAAAAACCGAAAACAGGGTTCTGAAGAAGAGTCCCTTGGACTCAAAACGTTAACTGTTTCTCTCCCCACAGATGCAACCAGACTTGCTGAGATTTTCCTGCATTTTCTGATTTTATTTCAGATTTCTAGCATCTGCAGAATTTTGTTTTTAATTTTAATTATCCTGGGAACACTCTCTGGGTCATATGGTAACATGTCATAAGAATGGTCTAAGCAACAGAATCTTATCTTTGGTAGGCCAACTGTATGTTGGCAGTGGCCAGGATTAATCCTGGCAGACATGGTAATATTTCTCAATTGAAGTGGGAGGGTTGCTTACTGGTGTCAGCAGCCATGTCTTGCTCAGTAGCTGCTCCTCTGAGCTGCCCCTCTGCTCTGCAAAGCAGTCCCTCAGCTTCTCTAAGCGGTCCCTCAGCTCGGCAGGATTACATCTGCTCGTCTGAGCTGCCCCTCAGTTCCACTGAGCCGCTCCTCAGCTCCTCTGAGCTGCCTTTCACTTTGATGAGTATAATGTCCTCCCTTTCGACAAAAGTCTCCACTCCAATAGAAGGCATCTCTACAATGGCTGACCCCCTCAGAGTCTGGAGCCTTGCCTAGATCTCACAGCCTTTAAATAGTAGATCTGATGGCTATGATGCCTGTGCGCTGCACATTTAATTTGTAAGGTACCATAAAATTCCATTCAAATGCATGTAAATACTAAGTACCTCTTTCACAAATTGTAATTACCGTCCCATCACTTTCATGGGGCATCATCATCTCACCTCTCTAAAGCCAGCAGAATGTGGCCCACAACTAATAATAATAATAATAATCTTTATTGTCACAAGTAGGCTTACATTAACACTGCAATGAAGTTACTGCGAAAATCCCCTAGTCGCCACACTCCGGCACCTGTTCGGGTACACTGAACGAGAATTCAGAATGTCCAATTCACCTAACAGCACATCTTTCGGGACTTGTGGGAGGAAACCGGAGCACCCGAAGGAAACCCACGCAGACGTGGGGAGAACGTGCAGACTCGGCACAGACAGTGACCCAAGCCAGGAATCGAACCTGTGACCCTGGCACTGTGAGGCAACAGTGCTAACCACTGTGCTATCGGCTAGTGGCGTCAGGCTTCTGATTCTGTGCCCATCCCCAAGTTCTCTTCCCGCTCCATTGGGATCCATTATACTCCACCGATCCTTTTCTTCTTTTTTTAATCTAGCACATTTTCACATAATTAGTAAGGCAATGGGGTAGCTCTTATGTAAATCATATTTTACATTGTGCACTTAAAACAGTCCACTAAAGCATTATAGTCAGTTCCACTGATTGCTCTACTGCATTATTAATGTCTTAGATGAAAGAAGAGAGAACCTTAAATCCATTTGCTGATGCCACTTTGTTAACTGGCACAGTAAATATATAAGTGGGAGTAGAAAGTTGCAAAGGAATGCTGATAGATTAAGTAAGTGGCTAAAACTGTGACAGATGGTGTCCAGTTCGAGGGAGTGTGAGGTCATCTGCTTTGAACCGAAGAAAGATAGATCAGAGTATTTTTTTTTTAAATACCATGCCAGGAACAGAAGGAACAGAGAAATTTAGGGGTGCAATTACATTCATTTTTAGAAACAAGTGGAAGATGCCAAGAATAATTTGAACATCTAATGGAATATTAGCCTCTGTCACAAGATGGCTGGAATACGAAGGGGTGTAGGTTATGCCACAGTTGAATAAAGCTCTGCTTAGACCGCATAGATTCTTTTAGTACTATTGGGGGCGGCATAGTGGTTAGCACTGCTGCCTCACAGCTCATAGAACATACAGTGCAGAAGGAGGCCATTCGGCCCATCGAGTCTGCACCGACCCACATAAGCCCTCACTTCCACCCTATCCCTGTAACCCAATAACCCCTCTTAAACTTTTTGGGTCACTAAGGGCAATTTATCATGGGCAATCCACCTAACCTGCATGTCTTTGGACTGTGGGAGGAAACCGGAGCACCCAGAGGAAACCCACGCAGACACGGGCGAACGTGCAGACTCCGCACAGACAGTGACCCAGCAGGGAATCGAAACTGGGACCCTGGCGCTGTGAAGCCACAGTGCTAATCACTGAACGGGTTCAATTCCAGCCTCGGGTGACTGTCTGTGTGCAGTGTGCACTTCCGCCCCGTGTCTGCGTGGGTTTCCTCCGGGTGCTCCGGTTTCCTCCCACAGTCCAAAGATGTGCAGGTTAGATGGATTGGCCATGCTAAATTGCCCCTTGTGTCCAAAAGGTTAGGTGGGGTTACTGGTTGACAGGGATAGGGTGGAGGTGTGGGCTGGAGTAGGATGCTCTTTCAAAGGGCCGGTGCAGACTCGATAGGCAGAATGGTCTCCTTCTGCACTGTAAAGTCTATGAAAGGTGTGTGTGTGTATATTTCCTTTCAGATCTTGAGTGATTGTTTAATTTCACTCTACTACAGCATTTATGTAATTAAAGTAACTGACATATTGCTATCAAGTTCTGATTGTATAGAATTCGCAACACACATCAATGTTCACATGTATACTGGACTTCTGGTGACGGTGGGCGGGAGGCAGCCACACAATGGAGGGCTCCCATTCGGGAACGGCATTTTCGGGGCTTTAAGCCCAGTCCCAGGGTCCACGGAGGCGGCAAAAGCAGAGAGAAGGCACAGAGGAGGCACAGTAAAGAAAAATGTCGAGGGTGAGCAAAAAAACGGCCGTAAAAAAAAGCTGAAGGTCCGTCGGGGAGTGGAAAGGTCACCGTGGGGTCACCAAGAAAAATGGAGGCTGGAGCACCAGGGAGGCCGCATTGCTTACGGCTGAAGAAATAACTAAGGTGATGGCTGCAGATTTCGAAAGGCAGTTTACAAAATACATGGAGTCAATGAGGAAGGAGATGAGAGAGGTTTTGAGTGTGCTGGTGGAGGAGGCGATTTCCCCGGTGACCACGGCGGTGGCGAGCGCAGTGGCGGAGGTGCGGGATCAAGGGGAGGTGCTGAAGGAAGTGGAGGAGACGGTGATCAACTTACCTCGATGGGGAACGAGATGCCAGGACGTGTATACCAGGACTTTACGGTGGAGCTGGCGGGGAGGCGGGCTGCCTTCAACCGGGTGAAGAGGGCACTGTACATTAGCAAGGTGCAGTGTGGCATTATATATCCAGCGAAGCTGAGGGTGACTTACAAGCTCAAGGACTTTTATTTTGGAACGGCGGAAGCAGCAGAGGAATTTGCGAAGGCAGGACTGTGGCAGAACTGAGAAATTGAGAAATGGCCATGTGCCGATGTAACCTGATGACTGTATTTTCTTCTTTTCTGTTTCACTGCGTGCGGGGGTATGGGCTAAAGGAGCCGGGCAGCGCTGTCGGGGGTGCTTTGTCTGCCCGCAGAAATAGCATTTGGGCCCCCCGGGGTTGGCCGGCTGCCGCCCGGCGCAGGCTTAGGGTTGGCTGGGGGCGGCCGCTGGTGGAGCCCACGATGTCCATGAGGGCGCCGTGCGGTCAGGGGCATACGACTGTACGTTACGGGAGGCAACAGTCAGTGAGTTTGCGAGCTGCCTGGTTGCCGTAAGGTCGAGCGAACCTCCTTCTAATAGGCACTGGCGGATGTACGCTGACCCCATGCCTGTAACAAAAGCGTCCCTGATTAAAAGTTCAGTATGTTCGACTACCGAAACTGCCTGGCAATCACAGTTCCTCACCAGGATGTGCAGGGCACGCCAGAAATCGTCTAAAGACTCACCAGGGAGTTGCTGTCTCGTGGACAGGAGGTGCCTGGCGTACAGTTTGTTGATTGGGCGAATATAATGTCCTTTCAGGAGCTTCATTGCTTCCGTGTAAGTAGGCGCATCCCGGATAAGGGGAAAAATATCGGAGCTCACCCGTGAGTAAAGGACCTGGAGCTTCTGTTCGTCCGAGGGTTGGTCCGTCGCGGATCGGAGGTAGCTCTCGAAACAAGCGAGCCAGTGGTCGAAGGCCGACGTGGCGTTGGCTGCTTGCGGGTGCAGCTGTAAGCGATCAGGCTTGATGCATAGTTCCATCGTTGTAATATCTCTGCTTAATGAATTGATGCACTATCAATTACGATGAGACGAGCGTAGAGAGTAATCGAGGCTTTGTTAAGCAGAGATGTGTTGCCTCCTGCAGCTGCTACCAGAAATGCGAGCAGCTCGGTGTGCACACACATTTATACTCCGCCTACTGGGCGGAGCCAGCAGGCAGGGATCTATCTCCGTACCTGTAGTACTAAACAGTGGTGACTAGCACATCCATGAATAATTCTGGCTGATCCGAATCCCCGAGGACTGCCATTCTTGGGCACAGATTCACCTTCATCCCCACAACCTTGGACATTGCCTCGAAGAAGGCCGATCAGAACCCGACAAATCTGTGGCAAGACCAGAACATGTCGGCTTGGTGGGCCGGGCCCTTTGTCCTCCACCTCCGGAGGAAGAACCTGCTCATTCGGGTTCTTGTCAGGTGTGCTCTGTGCACCCTTGTCAGCTACATGAGGTTTAGCTAGCGCATGAGGAGGTGGAGTTGGTCCTGCATAGTGTTTCGTTCCAGAGTCCCCACCCTATTCCGTCCCTAGCTCTTCCTCCCATTTTTCCCATGTCTCGTCCAGTGGGGAGCGCGTCCTTTCTAAGAGTCGTCTGTACAGGTCCCCACAGTATCCCTTCCCCAGGCTGTCTGCATCCTGTAACTCCTCCAGCATTGTGCTTCTCCAGGTTCGTGGGTCTCCTTGCGGAGAAAGTTTTTGACCTGCAGATGTAGGAGTTTGCTCCAGTCTCTCCATCAGTTCCTCTAGGGTCACTTGTCTGTCTTCCATTTAAAGTCCCTCACCATCAGTGTTCCGGTCTCCACCTCTTAAAGGTGGCATCGAGCATGGCTGGTGCAAACCTATGGTTATCGAAGATGGTTTGGTCAGATCGAAGTGCTGCCTCATCTGGTTCCAAGTTCTCAGGATAGCTACCACCACTGCACTTGTTGAGTGATTTGCTGGAGGGGATGGGAGCGCTGCCGTTGCGAGGGCCCGGAGGGTCGTTCCTGTACAGGAGGCCTCCGCCATCCTCACCCATTCCGTGTGAGACCTCCATCCATCCCCTCACTCTTTCCGCCATGGTTGCCGAGTGATAGTATTGCAAGTTCGGGAGGACCAGGCTCCCCATGTTTCTTCTTCTTTATAGTACTTTTTTGAGGATTCTTCCCCCCCCCCCCCCCCCACACACACACACACATAATTGGCATAATCATCTTGTCTATTAAATGGAAAAAAAGTCTTGGGTTGTAGATCGGTATGGAACTGAAAAGGAAGAGGAACCTACACAGTACGTTCATCTTGATCGTCTGCACCCTCCCTGCCAGGAAAAGCAGGAGTACATCCCATCTCAGAAGGTCCTTTTCTACTTCCACTGCCAGACTGGTCAGGTTCCACTTGTGGATCCATGTCCAGTCGTGGGCAATCTGGATCCCCAGGTAGTGGAATTTGCTTTGGGCTATTTTAAATGGTAGAACCCCCATCTCTGCTCCTCCCCCTTTCAGTTCACTGGGAAAACTTCACTTTTGCCGAGGTCACGTTTGTAGCCCGAGAAAGCTCCAAACTCTCCCAGGAGTTTCATGATCCCTTCCATACTGCTTTGTGAGTCCGAGATGTAGAGGAGCAGGTCATCTGCACAGAGCGAGACTCTGTACTCTCTGCCTCCTCTTCCGATTCCCTTCCAGCATCTCGCTGCTCTCAGGGCAATCGCCAACGGCCCGATTGCCAGGGCGAATAAGAGCGGGGACAGTGGGCATCTTGTGCCTCTGTGCAGCTGGAAGTATTTTGAGCTGGTGGCATTGATCCATGCACTCGCCTTGGGGGCGTTGTACAGGAGTTTCACCCATGAGGTGAACCCTGTCCCTCGCCCAAATCGCTCTAGTACTTCAAATGAGTTATTTCCACTCGGCTCTGTCGAAGGCCTTTTCTGCGTCCAGTGAGACCCCGGATGGGGTCATTATCACAGTTCAGCAGTCATCTGATGTTCGCAGTTAGATGTCTACCCTGAACAAAGCCTGACTGGTCTTCTGTGACTGCCTCTGATATGAAGTTCTCCAGCCGCTTAGCCAGGACCTTTGCGAGTATTTTCACATCCACATTGAGCAGTGAAATGGGTCTGTCTAATCTGCATTCCGTTGGGTCCTTGTCCTCTTTGGGTGTCAGAGATATGGTGGCCTGTGTTAGCATTGGAGGAATGGAGCCCCTCGCTAGTGAGTCTGCCAACATCTCCCGCGAGTGCGGGGCCAGTGCTGTTGCAAATGTTTTGTAGATGTCCCCCGGGACCCTGTCGGGTCCCAGCACCTTCCCTGCCTGTATGGAGTTGATGCTCTCCATGACCTCTTCCAGTCCGAATGGTGCTTCCAGCTCCCTCTTTCTGCCGCCCCCCACGACTGGCATGTCCAGTCCATCGAGGAACCATTTCATCGCTGAGTCGCCATCGGGGTGTTAGGAGGTGTACAGTCCCCGGTAGATGGCCTTGACTGCTTTGTTGACCTTTTTCGGTTCGGCTACCAGTCTGCCTCTGCTATCCTTTACCTGGGCTGTTTCCCTCATGGTGGACAAGACTTTATTGCCCATCCGTCATTATCCTTGAGAAGGTGGTGATGGTGAGCCACCTTCTCAAACAGTCCATGTGGTGTTGGTGTACCCAGTTCACAAGGAAGTTTCAGGATTTCAGCCCAGCAACAATGATGCAATACAGGATGGTGTGTGGCTTGGAGGTGGTGTTCCCATGCATCTGCTGCTCTTGTCCTTCTAAGTGGTAGAGGTCGGAGGTTTGGAATATGTTGTCAAAGAAGCCTTGGTGAATTGTTACAGTGCAACTTATCGATGGCACACATTGCTGCCACTATGCATGATGTTGGAGGGAGTGAATGTTGAAGGTAATAGATGGGGTGCCACTCATGTGGGCTGCTTCGACCTAGATGGTGTCAAGCTTGAGTCTTGTTGGAGCTTCATTCATCCGGCAAGTGGGGAGCATTCCTTCACACTTGACCCTTGTAGATGGTGAACAGGCTTTGGGGTATCAGAAGGTTAGTCACTAGACACAGAATTCCCAGTCTCTAACTTGCTCTTCTAGTATGGCTGGTCCAGTTCAGTTTCTGGTCAATAGTAACCCCCAGAATGTTCATAGTGGACTTGGAATTCAGTTAACTCAGAAATTAATCCAAATTTAAACTGATGTAAAGATGTACGCCGAGAATTTGAGATGCTTAATTACCATTTCTCATTACACTACAGGGCATACTCAGACCTCAAAAATGGTGGTCAGGAAGAGAGGGCACTCTCCTGAACTGAAGGCAGCAACTGCCATATTAGGTAAGAGAAAGCAAGAGGTGTTCTTTGTCTACACCTGAACCAGATATTAAGGCCCTTTGTATTTGCAAATAAGTTGCCAAGTTGCCCGGCACTGGTGTGCCCAAGGCAACCAGCATGATAATGAAATTTGCTCAGGAAATTAACCCTACAAATCACCTGTAACGAGAAAGTCAAGGAGGTGGGGTTACGGGTGTACCTCTTGACTCCAGTTGAATAATCCAATTTCCCTACCTGATCTACAATCACTCCTTCCCTAATCCATCACTGCCCATCTCAACTCGCAATTGTTTACCTCCAGTCCCGATAGCTGATCTCACAAATGCCTTCCCATGACCACAATCTCCAATCCCCTCATCACCCTCTGCTGGCCCTGAGCTGGTTCCTCCAGGCCCCTTTGATTCAGATCATTCATCTTCCAAGGCCCATGTTGTCTTGCCACCTCCCCACAACCACCGTCACCACTTACATCCATATATCAATGGCAAACCAGTACAAACAAATAACCTGGGTATTAAGATAGATGCAACAAACTTGTTACCACTTCTGCCATTACAATAGTCAAAGTATTTTGCAAATGAGTCTGAATCTGAGAAATATACACATGCAGTTTCAATAATTATATAAAATTCATGAGTACGAAAAGTTTTATGAGGTATAATATTTTTGTTGGAGAGAAAAAATCTTTATGACCATATGTCACTCTGAAATTGTCATTGTGTATAACTGAAGCCCTATTGTGGTGACTACCATGGCATCTGGTTCTGTGTGTAATTTACAGTCACATATAATCAAATGTCCTGCGCATGCAGAAATGGAACTTCAAGATTTTATGTAGCTAAGAATTGTGGAGAGTTATAAAGAAAAATGTAACGAGTTAATTATACATGAGTCCAAATTACAATGTAGAATTTACCATATATCAAATTTTTAATTGAGGTTATTACAAGGGGCTAGTTTAGCACAGTGGGCTAAATAGCTGGCTTGCAATGCAGAACAATGCCAGCAGTGCGGGTTCAATTCCCATACCGGCCTCCCTGAACAGGTGCCGGAATGTGGCGACGAGGGGCTTTTCACAGTAACGTCATTGAAGCCTACTTGTGACAATAAGCTATTATTACATAGCGCCATGCTTGATGCGATGTGATGTCCCTCAAGTTATAAGCCTCTGGCAACAGACTAGCAACCTGTTCCAGGAATAATTAGCTACAGAAATAAAAGTCTGACCTATGCACCATCATAAAAAGGTTGTGAGAGAGTTTACATAGCATCAAGTGTTATGCACAATATGATCGCATAAGCTACCTGTCTGATGTCTACCCCGCTCCCTGCACTCAACGGCATTCGTACCCCCAAATTTCTACTCTTGGGTCACACTAAGCTTGAAGTGTTAAATGGGGTAATACTGGGAACAGAATTGGGAAGCGTGGATCAAGACCTTGATAAGATCATAAGAAATAGGATCAGAAAACCTGAAGGTCCATCTGGCCTGCTCTGCCATTCAATATGATGATGTCTGACATTTGGCCTTAACTCTACTTTCCCAATGACTCCTGGTATAATTTGATTCCCAGACAGAAAAAAATCTGTCTATCCCAGCCTTAAGTATATTCAATGAGGGTGTATGTCCTCAACCTCTGGGGTAAAGGATTCCAAAGATTCATGAACCTTTGAGTAAGGACATTTCTCCTCATCTCAGTCCTAAATGATAGTCCCCTTGTCCTGAGACTGTGCCTTGTTGTTCTTGATTCCCTAGCCAGGGGAAACAACCTCTCAGAAGCTAGTGTGTCAAGCCCCTTCATAATCTTGAATGTTTCAATGACATGACCTCTCATACGTCTAAACTCTGGAAAATATAGACCTAATTTATTTACCGTCTCATCATGGGACAACTTTGTCATCACAGCAACCATTCTAATGAACCTTCACGGTACTGCCTCCAATGCAGGTATATCCTTCCTTCAATGTGTCCAAAAACTGCACAAAGTAGTCCATGTGCAGTCTCACTAGTGACCCATATAATTGTAACAAGATTTATTTATTCTTGTATCCAAATCCCATTGCAATAAAGATCAACATGCCATTTGCTTTCCAAATTGCTTGCTGTACCTGCATGCTAGCTTTTTGTGTTCATTGTACAAGTACATCCAAGTCTCTCTAAACTTTCTCCCTAGAGGTTTCTCTGGAGGACTGGACTAGTAATCCAGAGGCCCAGGCTAATGCTCTGGAGGCATGAGTTTAAATGCCAGCAGCTGGTGGAAGTAAAATTCACATTAATATCAATCTGGAAATAAAAGCCAGTCCGAGTAATGGTGACCATGGACCTATCACCAATTGTCGTAAAATCTCATCGGGTCCTTTGGGGAAGGAAATCTACAGTCCTTACCCAGGTTGACCTACATGTGACTTCAGATCCACAGTGGTTGATTCTTACCTGCCCTCTGAAATGGCCTAGCAAGCCACTCAGTTTGAGGGTAATTAGGGATGGGCAACAAATGCTGGCCTTACCAGTGGCATTCACATTCCGTGAAACAATAAAGAAAAAAAAACATTTGCACTTTTCAGGCCTTTTTAAAAAATATTTCGCTTTTCTATTCTTATGGTCAGAGTGAGTAACTTCATAGCTCCCCACATAATAAACTAGAACTAGGTGGCATAGCCTCAAAATAAGGGGAAGCTGATTTAGGACTGAGTTAAGGAGGAACTTCTTCACTCAAAGCATCATGAATCTATGGAATTCCTTGCCCAGTGAAGCAGCTGAGGCTACCACATTAAATGTTTTTAAGGCAAAGGTAGAAAGATTTTTGAAGAGTAAAGGAATAAAAGGTTTCGGTGAGCGGACGGGTAAGTAGAGCTGAGTGCACAAAAAGATCAGCCATAATCTTATTGAATGGTGGAGCAGGCTCGAGGGGCCAGGTGGCTTTCTCCTGCTCCTAGTTCTTATCTTATCTTACTTTATCTTATGCTCCATCTGCCACTTGGTTACCCACTCAGTTCATATATATATCTTTTTGAGCAACTTTGTGTCCACCTCACAGCTTACATTCCCTCCTGGCTTTGTATCATCAGCAAACTTAGATAAAATCTCTCCAGGTGATTGGAAGAAACGTACGATTATACAGCTGCAGCTTAATGATCTACTGCAAAATAGGTAATTTGAAAAGCAATATCCTGCCTGTTATCTTTGATGTCAACAACATGAATATTTAGCTGTTCCACTACATGCTTCAAGCCATGCACATATGGATTTCCCTCTGGAGGCTTACGGAACCATGGATTATTTCTCATTAGGTATTGTGCCAAGAAATTAATTGGGTTAAAGTAAGGATGTGGTGTCTCCAACACAGTCAAACGATTTTTTCCAACTTCCATTAGTAGCTTCTCTAGGCCCAGAATCAGAGTAGGTAACAATTTTTCCAAGAGGTAGAGACGAATCTGTACTGTTACATTATTTTCATTGAACCACTCCTTCGACAATAAATCCACTGGGACCTTCCTTTCCAGAATAGCTTTTTCATGCTTACGCTTTTTGAGGAGTATTGCCTTCTGTTCTTGTAAATTTAGCAATCGCTTTGCTACTTTTCGTTCAAACATTCTCTTCCAAAGTAACTTCTCTCCTTCACTTTCATCCTCATCATCTTTTGTGTCATCTACTGAAAGACCCCCAATTTCTGAAGTCTGAAAAGAAGCTCTTTTAGTTTCCAATCTGGATTTAGGCATGGCTGGATCATGAATTGCAGAGACATAAAATCCTTTCATCTTTGAAGGTGCCCCAGCGGATTCTGAATCAGATTCCTCAAATGCATTATCAAAGATTCTCTTTCCTGTTGGAACCTTATCGCCATGTTCAACCGTTACACGGTCTGCAATTGAGACCTTTCTCTTTGCAGTTGAATGTGCAGTGCCATCCAATTCGTTTGCTGCGTGCAAAATTATTCCTTTTCCAAAAGTACTTTTAGCTGACACTTGATGAAAATCATGACTGTCTTCCATGTCTGTCTCAGCTTCAATTTTTTCAGTTTTAATCATGATCCAATTCTTCAGATTTTGATCAAAGCTTTTATGGTCTTCTACCTCGAAGGAAATTGTCGCGCTTGCAAGAGAAGCACTTCTCTTTGAAAATGCAACATTAGATAACCTCCTTTCTTCATCTTCTAGATCCATTATTCTTCCACTTATAAGAGAAAGACTCCTCACTGAAGGTCCATATTTTTTTCTCCTGAATTCTACATCTGCCGCAAACACATCTGATGTTAGGCTTGAAGCAGAAATTCTCCTTGAAGTGTCTTCCACTTCGTCATCGCCGAATCCCTCTTCTGCAAATTGACCAATTGATGAAATGTGATTTTCTTCATTATCTGTTGGTGTGACCAGAGAGTCATCACTTGGGATGAACTCTTCTTGATCTGGCCCAGCTTTAGGAAGTGCTTCATCTTCAGGGTTGGTAGCCATGATGTACTTTATTTGCCTGAAAAAAAAACGTTCATTGTGTTATAACATGCATTAACTTTTCCTACCTTGCGGCACAGTTAATTGGTTTCAGATAGTGTTCACTGTGTCTCATGCAAAATATTAATACCTGAACTTGAAGTAATAATACTCGATTTATCATTTTAAATTCATTGTAATAAAATACTGTATTGAATAACATAAATGCATTAGCGGTGCATTATTAATGGTACAGCATTACATATCACACACTAAAATTATACTCCCTTTATAGAATCATAGAATTTACACTGCAGAAGGAGGCCATTCGGCCAATCGAGCCTGCACCGGCCCTTGGAAAAAGCACCTGAGCCCATGCCTCCACCCTATCCCTGTAACCCAGTAACCCCACCTAACCTTTATGGACACTAAGGGCAATTTAGCATGGCACCATGGACATTTGGACTGTGGGAGGAAACCAGCGCACCCGGAGGAAACCCACACAGACACGGGGAGAACGTGCAGACTCCGCACAGACAGTGACCGAAGCTGGGAATCAAACCTGGGACCCTGGAGCTGTGAAGCAACTGTGCTAACCATTATGCTACCGTGCTGTAAATTTGAAATACAATATCGGGTTATTCATTTCATATACATCACAAAAAACTTGCCTTAGTCGGTGTAACGCGTTGCAATATTATCCTGCTCAGGTATTTCATAGGTTTAATCCATGGACTATGCTAAACTATTGCTGCATTTATCGCATGCGGTGGTTAAACTCAAAACAGTGCGAGGCCCGTTCAGAAGCAAAGGCGAGCAGAGATGATGAACAAAGTGATATCGGCAATTTCATTAAGTGAAATTAATCGAGAGTGTGGCAGAAGGACTGTAAACAAGATGACCACAGCGATTACAGTACAAAACTGCCATAAAACCTGGATGATAACATGCAATAGTTAACGCACGGAGTATTGTTAATGTCCCACAAATTTCTGCCATGTAGCGAAGGTGGGAACTGGTTCCTTCTGCTTCAGTAGGAACAGTGCCTGTTCAACAGCAATCCTGGTCCTAGTTGCGTGTTCGCCTTTTAAGAGATGCTGAGAAACGGGGGAAACGCTTCAATTTTTCCTTCTCCTCAATGCAATTGCATTCGTGTCGCTGTATCGGGTCGGTGTCTACATTCAAGTACGTCACAAGCGATAGGTGTAGAGGGATAGCATCAGCACTTAGTGACAGGGACTTCAGCACTTAGTGACAGGGACGTCAGCACTTAGTGATAGGGGCATCAGCACTTAGTGAAAGGGCATCAGCACTTAGTGACAGGGACTTCAGCACTTAGTGATAGGGGCATCAGCACTTGGTCACAGGGGCATCAACACTTAGTGACAGGGACTTCTACACTTAGTGAAGGGGCATCAGTAATTAGTGATAGGAGCATCAGCACTTAGTGAAGGGGCATCAACACTGAGTTACAGGGACTTCAGCACTTTGTGACAGGGATCGGCACATGGTGACAGAGGCATCAGCACTCAGTGACGGGGCATCAGCACATAATGAGAGGGGCATCTGCACATAGTGACCGGGGCATCGGCACATGGTGACAGGGGCATCGGCACATGGTGACAGGGGCATCGGCACATGGTGACAGGGCCATCAGCACATGTTGACAGGGGTATCTGCACATGTTGACGGGGTATCTGCACATGTTGACAGGGGTATCTGCACATGCTGACAGGGGCATCAGCACATGTTGACAGAGGCATCAGCTCATGGTGACAGGGGCATCAGCACATGTTGACAGGGGTATCTGCACATGTTGACAGGGGTATCTGCACATGTTGACAGGGGTATCAGCACATGTTGGCAGGGCATCAGCATATGTTGACAGGGGCATTTGCACATCTTGACAAGGGCATCAGCACATAGTGACGGGGCATCAGCATTTAGCGGCAGCGGCATCTGCATACGGTGACAGGGACATCAGCACTTAGTGACAGGGGCATCGGCACATGGTGGCGGGGCATCAGCACATGTTGACAGAGGCACAACCAGTTGCCACCTTGCTGGCAGGATAACACATGGCCCATCCATGGGGGCACCCACAGTAAACCCCACTGGGGATATCAGGGCAGAGGCCACAGAGCCTATCGCTGATATTGGTACCCCATATGAAAGGGATGGGTTGTGAGGACAGAGGCTCCCCATATCACAGGCCAGATGCCACTCAGTGATGGGGACATGGGTGCTATGTGTACGACAGCATTCTGAGAGGGCCGGGTGTGGAGTGGGGATGGGGTGGGGGGAACGAGTTGAGGGTGGCACAGCAGTACACCTTTCGGAGTACAGCTAGCTATGCTTGCTATCTACCTGGCTGCAACTGCTATTGTGGATGCACGGAGGCTGGAGGAGCAGGGCCAGCACAGGGAAGACCCTGCACAAGAGGAGCTGCCACCAGCTGGTGAGGATCAAGTTCTGGCCATCCAACATCCGGGGAGGAGGCAAGAAGGAGGCCCCACATCAGGACACGTATATACCTTTGCTGCCTGTCCTTCAAGGAGCTGCAGACTTCGGATAACCAGTGAGACTGTGCCCTACCTGTACCAGGTGGTGGCACACCTGGCATCACGAGTGCTTGGAGGACACCCGCTCCCAGTGGCCGTCAGTTGATGGTTGCCCTGAAATTGTATGCCTTTGGATTTTTCCAGGTCTCGAGCGGGGATCTGTGCGCGATCTCGCAAATGTCCACACACAGATGCATCCGCGATGTGACGGATGCCCTGTGCGCCCGGACAACGGATTATATTACTTGTAGTCTGGACCAGGCCGACCAGGATGCGCAGGCAGCAGGATTTGCCGCCATCGCTGGCATGCCCCAAGTCCAGGAGGTGATCGATGGCATGCATGTCCCCCCTATGAGCACTGGTTCATTGGGTGGAGCCCTTATCAATAGGAAGGGGTTGCACTCCCTGAAGGTGCAGTTGATATGCGACCACCAGCTGCATATCATGCACGTTTACGCCCGATACGCAAGTAGCGTGCATGACACTTACATCTTGTCACACTCTGAGATTCCCAGCACCTTAAAGGCGCTCCCTCAAGTGAGGGGTTAGCTGTTGCACGACAAGGGTTACCCACTGAGGTCATGGAAAATGACGACTGGCCGGAGGCCACAGGCCAATGTGGAGGCCCATTATAATGACGCCCTTGCAGCAACCAGGAGTGCCATTGAATGGTGCTTCGCCTCCTGAAGATGCACTTCCACATCTGGACTGCTCTGGTGGGGCTCTCCGATATAGCCCTAAGTGGAGCAGCAGAGGAGCGACATGCTGGAGGAGGACGAATGCTAGACCTCATTTGATTCGGATGAATGAGGAGTGTATCCAGGAAGGACCGGGTGTGGAGTCTCGATTGGCACCGCAGGTCGCCCTATGTGTGATCCAGGGCCACCGGACACTGGGCAACCTCATCACGTCCCGATTTGTCAGCTAAGGGGCATGGCCATCGGCAACTCTGCAGACCAGTCCCACCTCTCACCTCTCCACACACACCCCATCAAACTCCCCTCCCCATAACCTCTCACCTCTCCACAACCCTCCCGAACTCCCTTCCCCATAACCTCTCACCTCTCCACACCCCACTCCCGAACTCCCTTCCCCATAACCTCTCACCTCTCCACACCCCCCCCCCGAACTCTCTTCCCCATAACCTCTCACCTCTCCACACCCCCCTCCCGAACTCCCTTCCCCATAACCTCTCACCTCTCCACACCCCCCCCCCGAACTCTCTTCCCCATAACCTCTCACCTCTCCACACCCCCCTCCCGAACTCCCTTCCCCATAACCTCTCACCTCTCCACCCCCCCCGAACTCCCTTCCCCATAACCTCTCACCTCTCCACACCCCCCCCCGAACTCGCTTCCCCATAACCTCTCACCTCTCCACACCCCCCTCCCGAACTCCCTTCCCCATAACCTCTCACCTCTCCACCCCCCCCGAACTCCCTTCCCCATAAACTCTCACCTCTCCACACCCCCCCCCCCGAACTCCCTTCCCCATAACCTCTCAACTCTCCACACCCCCCTCCCGAACTCCCTTCCCCATAACCTCTCACCTCTCCACACCCCCCCCGAACTCCCTTCCCCATAACCTCTCACCTCTCCACACACACCCCCGAACTCCCTTCCCCATAACCTCTCACCTCTCCATAACCCCCCCGAACTCCCTTCCCCATAACCTCTCACCTCTCCATAACCCCCCCGAACTCCCTTCCCCATAACCTCTCACCTCTCCACACACACCCCACCGAACTCCCTTCCCCATAACCTCTCACCTCTCCACAACCCTCCCGAACTCCCTTCCCCATAAACTCTCACCTCTCCACACCCCCCCCCCCGAACTCCCTTCCCCATAACCTCTCAACTCTCCACACCCCCCTCCCGAACTCCCTTCCCCATAACCTCTCACCTCTCCACACCCCCCCCGAACTCCCTTCCCCATAACCTCTCACCTCTCCACACACACCCCCGAACTCCCTTCCCCATAACCTCTCACCTCTCCATAACCCCCCCGAACTCCCTTCCCCATAACCTCTCACCTCTCCATAACCCCCCCGAACTCCCTTCCCCATAACCTCTCACCTCTCCACACACACCCCACCGAACTCCCTTCCCCATAACCTCTCACCTCTCCACAACCCTCCCGAACTCCCTTCCCCATAACCTCTCACCTCTCCACACCCCCCCCCGAACTCCCTTCCCCATAACCTCTCACCTCTCCATAACCCCCCCGAACTCCCTTCCCCATAACCTCTCACCTCTCCACACCCCCCCACCAAACTCCCTTCCCCATAACCTCTCACCTCTCCACACCCCCCTCCCGAACTCCCTTCCCCATAACCTCTCACCTCTCCACACCCCCCCCCAAACTCCCTTCCCCATAACCTCTCACCTCTCCACACACCCCCCCCGAACTCCCTTACCCATAACCTCTCACCTCTCCACACACCCCCCAAACTCCCTTCCCCATAACCTCTCACCTCTCCACCCCCCCCGAACTCCCTTCCCCACAACCTCTCACCTCTTCACCCCCCCCTGAATTCCCTTCCCCATAACCTCTCACCTCTCCACCCCCACCCCCCGAACTCCCTTCCCCA
The DNA here is from genome assembly GCF_047496885.1 of Scyliorhinus torazame. Taxonomy (NCBI): domain Eukaryota; kingdom Metazoa; phylum Chordata; class Chondrichthyes; order Carcharhiniformes; family Scyliorhinidae; genus Scyliorhinus; species Scyliorhinus torazame. Next base: position 196,709,111 of record NC_092718.1, read on the forward strand.
TAACCTCTCAGCTCTCCACACACCCCCGCGAACGTCCTTCCCCATAACCTCTCACCTCTTCCCTGTCCTTCAGCCCTTGACTCCGCCTCCCCATCCCTCAGCCCTTCACTCCACCTTCCCTATCCCTCAGACTCTCACTCCATCTTCCCTGTCCCTCAGACCATCACTCCACCTTCCCTGTCCCTCAGCCCCTCACTCCACCTCCCCTCTCCCTCAGCCCCCCACATCACCTCCCCTGTCCCTCAGCCCCTCACTCCACCTCCCCTGTCCCTCAGCCCTTCACCACCTTCCCTGTCCCTTAGCCCTTCACTCCACCTTCCCTGTCCCTCATTCCTCACTCCGCTGTCCCTCAGCCCCTCACTCCACCTTCCCTGTCCCTCAGCCCTTCACTCCCCTGTCCCTCAGCCCCTCACTCCACCGTCCCTGTCCCCCAGCCCCTCACTCCACCGTCCCTGTCCCCCAGCCCCTCACTCCACCTTCCCTGCCTCTCAGCTCCTCACCCCACCTTCCCTGTCCCTCAGCCCCTCACTCCACCTCCCCTGCCCCTCAGCCCTTCATTCCCATGTCCCTCAGCCCCTCACTCCACCTTCCCTGCCCCTCAGCCCCTCACTCCACCTTCCCTGTCCCTCAGCCCCTCACTCCACCTCCCCTGTCCCTCAGCCCTTCACTCCCCTGTCCTTCAGCCTCTCACTCCACCCCTGTCCCTCAGCCCCTCACTCCACCTCCCCTGTCCACCAGCCCCTCACTCCACCTCCCCTGCCCCTCAGCCCTTCACTCCCCTGTCTCTCAGCCCCTCACTCCACCTTCCCTGTCCCTCAGCCCTTCACTCCCCTGTCCCTCAGCCCCTCACTCCACCTTCCCTGTCCCCCAGCCCCTCACTCCACCTTCCCTGTCCCCCAGACCCTCTCTCCACCATCCCTGTCCCTCAGCCCCTCACTCCACCTCCCCTGTCCCCCAGCCCCTCACTCCACCTTCCCTGTCCCCCAGCCCCTCACTCCACCTTCCCCAACCCTTAGCCCTTCACTCCACCTTCCTTGTCACTCAGCCCCTCACTCCACCTTCCCCAACCCTTACCCTTCACTCCACCTTCCTTGTCACTCAACCTTACTCCTTCCTACTACCACAACTCCAGCTCCCCCTCTGAGGGTCCTACAGCATGGTGTTGGCCCTGGGTTGGCAGTATCAGCGGGTCTTGTCCATGGACAGAGGACGATGACGACTTGGTGCTTCTCATCGCCTGCCTCTTGCCTTTAGGGTCACATTCGACTGCCCGCCCGGTTTGCCCCTGTAATCATCCTGGACAATTCATCTCGCGGGCCCATATAATCCTTTGCCAGGGGTGGGGAGGGGGGTCAGGGTCAAGAGATGGTGAACGGTTAGGGCTCTCTCACTGGGTAAGCTGTCATACAAGATGAGCTCACACTTCTGGCCCTGTGCCCTACCACTTTTCTGTTAGGGTGACACCAGGTGGAACGGTTCTGTGTCATGGCGGATACGCCTGCTCCATCCTCCAGGCATCATTCTCCCAGCACCCACACCCACCACACCCCATATCTGGCACACCCTCCACACCCAGGCCGAGCCCATCCCTATCCCTCAGCCCCTCACTCCACGGGGCAGCACAGTAGCATTGTGGATAGCACAATTGCTTCACAGCTCCAGGGTCCCAGGTTCGATTCTGGCTTGGGTCACTGTCTGTGTGGAGTCTGCACATCCTCCCCTTGTGTGCGTGGGTTTCCTCCGGGTGCTCCGGTTTCCTCCCACAGTCCAAAGATGTGCAGGTTAGGTGGATTGGCCATGATAAATTGCCCTCAGTGTCCAAAATTGCCCTTAGTGTTGGGTGGGGTTATTGGGTTATGGGGATTGGGTGGATGTGTTGACTTGGGTAGAGTGCTCTTTCCAAGAGCCGGTGCAGACTCGATGGGCCGAATGGCCTCCTTCTGCACTGTAAATTCTATGATTCTATGATAAACACCCATCAGAGGTTAGAGGCAGGTTGGCTGTGTGTAAAAGTGACTATATGTATTGTTGTGCCCTAACCCCTCCCTATCACCTATGTGCCACACCTGTGGCAAATTAAGTGTTCTCTAACTTTCTTATTTTACGGCGCTTACTACTGCTTTTAGGTGTTGAACCCAGATCAGATGTGGAGGTGGCATGGGCGGCACGGTAGGTAGCACAGTGGTTAGCACTGTTGCTTCACAGCGCCAGGGTCCCAGGTTCGATTCCCGGCTTGGGTCGCTGTCTGTGCGGAGTCTACACGTTCTCCCCGTGTCTGCGTGTTTCCTCCGATTTCCTCCAACAAGTCCCAAATTAGGTAATTTGGACATTCTGAATACCCCCTCTGGAAAGGCTCAGGAATGTGGCGACTCGGGGCTTTTCACAGTAACTTCATCGCAGTGTTAATGTAATCCTACTTGTGACAGTAAAGATTATTATTATTATGCTGCGTGTCTCACCCTATGACCTGTGATGCAGCTGTCCTCTGGAGGGACTGGACCTGGATGAGCCTGGCTACTTTCGAGTGTCACAGGTGACGTTGTGTCACCCTATTCTGCCCGCTGCCCAGCAGATGTGCTAGTGTCTGGTGGGGCGGGATTTGGAAGCGCTGAAGTGTTGTAGCACCTCCCCTGCGGGAGGCACTGGCATGAGCCCCATCACTTCCTCTTCCATCGGGGTGCTCGATGGCCTCCAGCTTCTCCATGGGACGGAAGTGAGGCCAGAGTGACTTCGGAGGCTCCACCGTCACCTTGCAGTCCAGAAGACCCGCCCTAGTCTGAGCCATGTTCTCAATGTCCTCAACCATGGAGCACTGCGTCTGGGTCATGTCCCATAGCGGGTGAGACAGGTCCCTCACTGCCTTGTGCCATGTCCCTCTGTGACTGGCCAAGATCAGTCAGCGCCCGGCCAATGCTCTCAGCCATGGCCCTTTGTGACTGGGCCAACCTCTGAAGAGCCGCAGCAATGTCCATGTGGATCCAGGACATTGCTGCTTGTGACTGGGTTCCCCCACCCTGTGCCTCAGCCATTGACCGCAGTGTTCCTGAGCTTTGGACGTCTTGGCCCATGGCCCTGACTTCTTGCCCCAGGCCTTCCACCGCAAATGCCACCATTTCAGTGTTGGCCTGGGTACCATGCATTGTCGGCACCATTCCCTAGCCTGAAGGCAGTTGGACTCCTCCAGTTGCAACTGCAGGTGCTAGAAAGTTGCTGACACCCCCTCTTGTACACCCTGGTTCTGTGTCTGCATCTCTACCCAGTGATGGGATCATGCTTTCCAGATGCGTGACATCTGTCCAAACTACAGCTGTTTCCTGCATTAGACAGCCCTCCGATCACCCGCTCCCTTGAGTGTTTCTGCCTCTACTTGATGTGCTGCTGTGTGTGTGAACTGCACGCCTGAGAGTGACCCAGGAGCCTCTTCACTAAAATGCCCCACCAACATGAAAGCCTCTGCGACGGTGGAGGGTGCAGGTGACAGCAGGGATGAAAAATTGGTGTCTTCCCCAGACTGGTACTCCAGAGTATGTTGGGGATGTGGTTGGGGGGCTAGGGGACACAGAAAGGACAAGGTGAGGTGCATGGAGGCGAGTTCTACGGGGTATCTGTAGCTGGTGGCATGTATGCAAGGCTCCTGGTCAAAGAGGACAATACAGATGTTGGGAATTGGTGGAGGGAGGGATGTAAATGAGATGCAGGTAGGTGGGGTGTGGTAGGCCTCGAGGGGATTTGGGGGATGTGAAGGATTCCTCAGAAGGAAGGAGCAGTGCTCCGATAGCTAGTGATTCAAAACAAACCTGTTGGACTTTAACCTGGTGGTGAAAGACTTCTTGTTGTGCCCACCCCAGTCCAACACCGGCATCTCCACATCATAGCTGAATAGAGAGTAATGCTTAATTAGAATATGCTTCACACCAAAATGTTAGGCTGGAAAAGTGTTGTAATCTTGGATAAGAGAATAATTGGTTGTATATTGATGTAATAATATTTTCTAAAATTATTCTTGAGTGAGGAAATTATATTACTGAACTTTGTTTGTTGGGCATCCTCATTGTGAAAAATTGTAAGGCAACGGATTTATTTTTGCTACAAATGTACATCCAAACATATGAATTCTGAGCAGAAGTAGGTCTCTCAGCCCCTTGAGCCTACTCTTCATTCATTAAGGTCACGGCTGATTTGATTTTAACCTCAACCCCACATTCCTGTCTCCGCCAATAATCTTTCACCCTCTGGCTAATCAAGAATATAGCTGGTTCTGCCTTAAAAGCATTCAAAGGCTTGGCTTTCACTGTCTTTTGAGGGTGAGGGTTCCAGAGACTCAAGACACACAGAGAAAATAAGTCCTCCTCATCTCCACCTTAAATGAGCTATCCATTATTTTTAAGCAGGCATCCCCAGTTCTAGATTCTCCGTCAAGAAGAAACATCCTCCTTACCCACGCTGTCAATACTCCTCAGGATCTTAAAGGTTTTGATCAAGTCACCTCTTACTCTTCTGAACTCTAGTGGATGCAAACCTAATCTCTCCATCATTTGCACTAATGCAATTACTTGAGGTGTGTAAATCTGGAATAGTTTGATCTGACTTTAGCTTTGTTCCAGTATTAAGTATGACCCTGGTTTAGGTTCTATACTATCTCATTTATACTATAGCTGGTGTCACCGCCAGCTTTACAGTTCAATCCGTTGGGCATTTTGTTTGCCTTGTATTTATCAGGGGCTTGTTGTCTCACTTTGTTTTGCCCTGGCTACCAGTATCAGAGCTAGTTTTAATTAACTTGGTAGGAAAAGGACTGAGGTGGGAACTGATGACTTAAGTACTTTGAAGGATGGGCAAAGAACCAAATAGTCTATCCTGCAGGCTGAACCCATAGATAATTTTGTTTTTAATGTATTCCTTTGTCAGAGTTACAAAGTGCAAAGGGACAGGGCATACCCTTAATCCATCTGGTTGCTTGCTCCAAAAAACAATTCAAATTCAAATTGAATCCAATTCATGGTTCCCACAAGGAAGATCTACTAGATCCCAAACTGACAAGCACAGGTTTTACACATGAACTCGGGCTTGGTCATATGTGTGATCTTAGGCAAAAGGCCGAGAAGTGTTATGATCCCAGTTGGTGTTACTACTGGATGGGGAGATTCCAGAATGGAACCTGGCTCAAAAGATACTAACTTTTATGTTTTTTTAGAATACCGGGAGGGATAGAGTCATGGGATTGCTAAATAGTTTCAACAGCAAGGGGAAACAATTATTAAACATGAAAAGTTTGATTGTGATACAATGCTCCTTTACTCCCTTCTTAGCTTCACCAAGGTATATAGTTATCAAAAATAACACCCCACTCTGAACCGTGACCAATGTGTTTCCAAACTCCACTCCATAAATACACATTTTGAAATCTTCTTTCAAACAATGCTTTCCATCAGCTGTTTGCATCAAAAATCCACTCCATGTTTTCCAACTATCCTTTAAAACAAAGCTTCTGCTTCACTTTTTAACAAAAATCCAACACCAGGGGCGAAATTCTCCTACCCGCCCCGCCACATTTCTGCGCCGACCGGCCGGCGGGAGTCTCCGTAACACCGGCCGGTCAATGGGGTTTCCCATTGTGGGGCACCCCCACGCCGTCGGGAAACCCCCGGGCGCCGGCAGAACGGAGACTCCCGCCGGCGGAGAATGACGCCCCTGGTCTTCCACCTCTCCTTCCAGGTTTCCTTTATCTTGAATTGCAACGTGCATCTAAGAATCTACATAAACACAAGTACTCAGTTCACAACAGAATATGATTGCTTCAAATACTGAAAAAAAGGACACCAAACCTTACGATTGCTTCAGATATGTGGTTTGTCTGTAGCCAGCCTCATGAGCTCTTTTACCATGTCTGACTTAGATTTCCATAGACAGTGTCCTGTTTAAAGGCAGTTCCTCTTTGTTCCTTTAACTTCAGACTTCTTGAAACTTCTTTTCATCTATCTAGTTTCTTTGTTGAGCTGTTCTTTAAGTTTCCTGCAGTGGTTTTCTTAACCATTACTCCAGCTCTTCTTCTTGAAAAACTGAGAGAGATTTTCCCTCTCTAGCCTTCTAAAACCAACTGCTATATTCAGTTAAAACTACACTCAAAACCAGCTTTGCATCCTAAAGGTGCCCCTGGTTACTAAGCAACCACTTTATACTCCTCCCAACTCATTTACTTTTCACTCCATAGCCCTTTCCATGCCAAAAACAATAGAAGCATAGTTTGAGCTAAAATCAAAACCCCACACATAGAGACACCTTTGTCTATCATATGTCTTACGATAGGTTTATGCTTCCTTACTGAGTGAAACTAAATTAAGCCCACTTAAAACTATACCAATTTCTGATATTTAACAATACAAATATAGATCCTTTAAAACTACTTCTGTTTTCCTGACACCTCCACCTTCAAAAGAAAGAAATCTTCATAACAATGAAGATTTTTTTACACTGGTGTTACATCCACCATCACAAATATCTAACCATATAACTTTTTACATCATACAAATAAATGTTTCTTAGCTCACAATTCTAAATGTCATATTACATAATTATATTGTTGTATCCCAAGACAAAAAAAATCAATGTACCGGAGCTGTACATGATAATATTATCATAACTCAAGTCTTCTTTTTTCCCCTCTGTTTTCCTGTTTTCAACTCAGGAAATAATGTTTCATTTAAGTCTATAGTGCAATTGTCCGATTTGCCACTTGTAGGCATAGTTCCACTCTCAAGTGCACTTTCAAGAAGCTCGAGAATCATAGAATTCCTACAGTGTAGAAGGAGGCCATTCAGCCCGTTAAGTCTGCACCAACCTTCTGAAAAAGCACCCTACCTCTGCCCATTTCCCCGCCCTATCCCCACAACGACACCTAACCTTTGGACACTAAGGGGCAATTTAGTATGGCCAATCCACCTAATCTGCACATCTTTGGATTCTGGGAGGAAATCGGAGCACCTGGAGGAAACCCACGTAGACACGGGGAGAAAGTATAAATTCCACACAAACAGTCACACAAGGTCAGAATCGAACCTGGGTCCCTGTAAGGCAGCAGTGCTAACCACTGTGCCACCGTGCCGCCCAGTGCCATTTTTGTGCGTCACCATCTCCGTTCTTCTCTTGTCAGAATCTCTTTTGGTTGGTTCAAGAATACTGTTAAGGTAAATGAAATTAATTCATTGAAAATGCTTTGGTATTTTTGCTTTGTTTGTTCTTTGAACATTTTGTGATCTAGTTGTTTCCTCAGTCCCAGGTCAAATGAGTTATTATCAATTCTGTTTGAGCCAGATGAACCACATCCTCTCTCTGAAGTTTCACCGTTCATTTTAACCCTTCAACTTTTCTGCACAATTTCTGAACCATCTCAGTCCAGCTTTCAACAGACTTTGAATGGTCCTAAGCAAACCTTGCCTTTATTCCAACTGCTACATCTTTTGTCATAACACTGCGAAGCATTTTCAAATCAGTGTTTCTGGTCAACACCTCAGAAATATCATTTTGCAATTTCAGTACTTCTGATTGACAATTCTTAATTTCCAATGTTGCAGGGAGTTCAGTTGATTTCCTTATTGTCCATTACTAATTTTGATACGTCAGTAATGTTACTTGGATCAGTTCTTTGCTCATCTGGTCACTATTCAACAATGAGTTTTTATTACAAGGGACACCTTTACAATTATGACACTTCATACCATCCATCTTCTTCGTCATTTGCTCCATTTCGCTTTCAAGTTCAAAAATCTCATTGTTCTTCGGATGGCAAAGTTCTAACGGTTCGTTAGTTTTGCTTTTTAATTCTGCATTCAACCAATTATTCTGATTTACCAGAAACTCCTTTTCTTGTTCAAGGCATTTCCCACGATACTCAATAAATACTTCTGATGCTTGAAGTTCACCAGGTTTTAACTGAAGATAAACATTTGCTAAGTTTGTATTTTCAGATTTATCCTTTAGACAATTAAAATCCTCAGTCGAATGTTCCACTTTCCCTGACTGATTCTCAATTGTTCTCATCGGTTCTCTTTTTTCACATGCAAACTCCTTTTTCATATGTGAAACTTGATTTTCTATATGACTCAATTGCTTGTTACCTGCAAAAGTTGTCGCACTTTCCAGAAGTTTGTTAAGATAAGTAATTTTCAGAAGTTTGTTCAGATCACCATGACCAACTGCCTGTTGCAATACAATTGGCCTCACATTACTGTCCCACAAGTCAAATCATTACTTAGGGTGAAATCTCTTTCTCCAATAGGTAATTTGGGAATAATTTTCACTGTATTAATTACATTTACAAAGTTAATTATTAAATTTACTTTACACAAAGAGACAGGTTCATCCCTTCCATTAACACTTTTTCCTTCATAAAACTATCTGGAATACAAATTGTATCATCAGCCACCATCAGTAAATAATTAATCCGCTCCGGCATCTCTCAATATAATAATTTGTTTATTAATTTTGTTAGACGAGTGTAGGAATACTTCTCCCTTTGAAACAAAACTTCCAGAATCTCCAATGGCCCGACTTCTTTCACCAGTACTAAAAGAATTCTCTGAACAATCTGGAACCTTATCCCCTTTCTCATTGATTCGGAGGAAGCATGTTTTATCTGTACCACTGCTACGGTTTTAACACCATTTCCTTTTCAGGTGTTATCTTTCCTATTACTGCTGCAACTGGTTTCCCATTTTGTTTCCAATAATTTGCCTGAATATGTCCCATTTTGTTACAATGAAAACCTCCAAATGTCACTCCCACCTTCCCTTTTGATCTGAGGTAACATTTCCTGGCAATTCACAACTGTTCCATCTCTTTCTTGACTATTTGTTTTCCTTTCTCCATCCCATCTTCTATCCTTCTCCTGTTTAAAAGGATGACATAAAAAATGTTTGGCTCTATGGACTAGTTCATAATCATCAGCTAACTCTGCTGCCTGCCTAGCAGTTTTAACTTTTGTTCCTCAACATGCATCCTAATAACAAAAGGAAGTGAATCTTTCATTTTTTTCCTAAAATAATCACCTTCCTAAGCGCTTCATATGTTCTCTCTATCTTTAACGCCGATATCCAATGGTAAAAATGATTTTGCTTTCCCCTCTCGAATTCAATGTAAGTTGTCCCAGCTATTTTCTAGTGTTTCAAAATGTCTATCTGTACAACTCAGGAACCAATTCATATGTACCGAGTATAGCTTTATTTACTGTATCATAATCTACAGATACCTCTTCCAACAATGACACATGCACATCACAAGCATTACCTCCCAGTCTACTTTGTAAAAGTAATGGCCACATTTATTTTGGCCATTTCATCTGTTTAGCTACGTTTTCAAAATAAATAAAGAATGCTTCCACATCCTTTTCCTCAAACTTTGGAAGCGCTTGTATAAATTTAAACATTTCCCCACTAGGCTCTTGTCTAGAACTACTTTCTTCCTCAACCTTTTCTAATGTCTCTGCTTTAACCATCAGTCTTTTGAGCTTAAATCTCGGTCTCTTTCTTTTTCTCTTTATTTTCTAACATCTCCCTTTCTAATTCATGCTTTCTCATCTCCCAAGTTCCTTTATTTCTACTTCTCGCTTCTTCTTTTTCCTGCATTTCAAGCTTTCCCATTTCTATTTCTGTAGCTTTTTCTTTTTCCTGCATTACCAATGTTCTTCTTTAGAACATAGAACATACAGTGCAGAAGAAGGCCATTCGGCCCATTGTGTCTGCACCTACCCACTTAAGCCCTCACTTCCACCCTATCCCCATAATCCAATAACCCCTCCTAACTTTTTTGGTCACTAAGGGCAATTTATCATGGCCAATCCACCTAACCTTCCCGTACCAGCCTCCCCGAACAGGCGCGGAATGTGGCAACTAGGGGCTTTTCACAGTAACTTAATTGAAGCCTACTTGTGACAATAAGCGATTTTCATTTCACCTGCACGTCTTTGGACTGAGGGAGGAAACCGGAGCACCCGGAGGAAACCCACGCAGACACGGGGAGAATGTGCAGACTCCGCACAGACAGTGACCCAGCGGGGAATCGAACCTGGGACCCGGCGCTGTGAAGCCACAGTGCTATCCACTTGTGCTACCGTGCTGCCCTTTGTAATTTGTAATTGAATTGCCTCATTTCTGAACAACTTGGTCTGTTCGACAACCCTTGCAATTTTAAATGTTTTGCTATGCTTCCAATAATCTCAGCATTCCTCACCCCTGCAGATAATTCTAACTCTCGTTTATCTGCCAATTCTGTTAACTGACTGTTGGCTACTTTCTGAACACCACTCAGAGTTAAACGTTTCATCTTTGGGAAGGTCTTAGCAATTTCCAACGCCATTTTGGATTCTAACCCATACAATATACCTTACAGCAACTCCAATTCCTTTGTCCAGTAGGTCAGTACCCCACTATCTCTTTTTTTAAGGATTCACAGATCCCACTGTTTAACAATAAATCTCAGACCAAGTTTTACCATTCAGCGTACAGTAACTTGCTTTCCACATTTCAAAATATCCCAACAAATTACTACTAATCATCATCAATAACCCTTTCTCCACATTTTGAAATCCCAGATGGGCCTCTACCTTTGTTACGATCCCAGTTGGTGTTACTACTGGATGGAAAGACTCCAGAGTGGACCCAATAGTTCAAAAGATCATAACTTATATTCTCCAAGCACAATAGCAGCACAGTTTGAGCAGAAACCAAAACCCCCACATATAGAGACACCATTGTCTATCATGAATTTAACTATGGCAGCACGGTAGTACAATGGTTAGCACTGTTGCTTCATAGCGCCAGGGACCCGGGTTCGATTCCCGGCTTCGGTAACTGGCTGTGCAGAGTCTGTACATTCTCCCCATGTCAGCGTGGGTTTCCTCCGGGTGCTCCGGTTTCCTCCCACAGTCCAAAGATGTGCAGGTTAGGTGGATTGGACATTCTGAATTCTCTCTGTACCCAAACAGCTGCTAGAGTGTGGTGACTAGGGGATTTTCACAATAACTTCAGAGTGTTATTGTGTTAATGTAAGCCGACTTGTGATGCTAATAAAGATTATTATTTGTTATTATTATTATTATAGGTTTATGTTTCCTTACACAGAAAACCAAATTAAACCCATTTAGAACTGTATCTTATTTCTAACATTTAACAATACAATTATAGATCCCTTAAAACTACCTCCAGTTTTCTGACAGAAGTGATATTAGAAATTTCTGGGAGTGAATTGGAGGTGGTCATCCAAAGTTGCCTTCGCCAACCTCAAAATGATCAGTCTTTATAACTCATCCCACCCACCTCCTTAGTGACTGCCACTGTTGATCACATTCTTCAAACGGAATAGTTAATGAAATTAGTTAACGTTTTACAAGTGAACTAGACTTCTTAATTGTAAGCACACGACAGATAGAAAAAGCTACTTTTGGGGAATATAGATTCAGTGAGATTCAGATTAAGGCAGAAATAGAATCCAAGGGTTGGAGGAATATCAATAAACAATGACAACAATGCACAGGTTTTGCCGACATAGAGCAGATAAGGAAACACTCTTGCCATTGTTAAAAGGATTCTCTCCAAGTCACTTACCACCCTGATTTGGAAATATATCACCGTTCCTTCATTGTCGCTGGGGCAGCATCCTGGAACTCTCTCCCTAACAGCACAGTGGGTGCCTACACCTCAAGGAATGCAGCGGTTCAAGAAGACAACTCACCACCACCTTCTGAAAGGCACCTAGGGATGGGCAATAAATGCTGGCCTAACCAGCGACGCTCACATTCTGTAAATGAATTTTAAAAAACCTGGTCAGGTGAGGGGATACAGCTGTATTTTCTTTTTAATCTGTGTCCTGTTATGCGGGTTCTTACTGGCATTAGCCAATGTCCCATACCAGGTTATGCATAATTATAGCATAGAACATAGTGGTCATGTTTAGCTGCTAAGATGGAGCTCTGTTTAATTTGGCCCATTCAGGTTCTACATGTGGGTAAGTGATCTCAACAGATACCATCTGAAGTCAATCAGAGCATAACTTTTGCAAGGTTTCATTAGATGGCAGGCTCATGTACATCCACAGCACAGCTCCTAACCTTGGAATGAGGTTACTTTATCAAGATCAAAAGGCCCCCTTTTTTAACATGCAAAGATGAAATGTGAGTACTAAATATAATGTATTGATACTAGATAGGCAAGTCACTATTTTATAACAATAGGATCTTACCAACAAAGGATGAAGACCAATGTAATGCATATAAAAACTGTGAACAATATTTCAAACTTTACTGATATATATGGCGACATAGATTTCTAGGCAACCAGATTATCTGAGAATGTTGACCCGTCTCCCAGCAAAAGTTAAAACAGTTCTTTTTATGGAGCTTATCAGTCAGTAATCAAGCCATAAACATGGCCTTGGCTTTTACATTCAGGTCAGCCAGTCCTGGTATTCAAAACCATAATAACTATGCAACAATGTGTTTTAAATTTACCTTAGCAACTTAGCAGATCGTCAAGCCTTTGAAAATTGGCTCCATTCTCAAGCAAATTTGTTTTCATATATATTTTTATTGTAGTTTTTATCATTTTAACAAGCAATGCGACCAAACCTCAGGATTGGTACAGCACAGGATAAATGTCTCAGCATACATAAATACAGATGAGGAAAGAGAACAGTTGGTTCAGTACAATCATTGCACTGGGTTCCTCCGTATGTACCGATGGATATAACAGAGAACGAGTTTGAGGAGGATGAGGCCATGAAAACAAATCGGGGCCTGCATCAGCACGCTACCTACCCAAATAAGGAAAAGAAACCCCAAAAGAGATGAACACCAGGTGGGGCGACATTCTCCGACCCCCCGCCGGGTCGGAGAATCGCCGGGGGCTGGCGTGAATCCCGCCCCCGCCGGTTGCCAAAGTCTCCGGCACCGGATATTCGGTGGGGGCGGGAATCGCGCCACGCCGGTTGGCGGGCCCCCCGCTCGATTCTCCGGCCCGGATGGGCCGAAGTCCCGCCAATAAATTGCCTGTCCCGCCGGCGTAAATTAAATCACCTACCTTACCGGCGGGACAAGGCGGCGCGGGCGGGCTCCGGGATCCTGGGGGGGGGCGCGGGGCGATCTGACCCCGGGGGTGCCCCCACGGTGGCCTGGCCCGCGATCGGGGCCCACCGATCCGCGGGCGGGCCTGTGCCGTGGGGGCACTCTTTCCCTTCCGCCTCCGCCACGGTCTCCACCATGGCGGAGGTGGAAGAGTCTCCCTCCACTGCGCATACGTGGGAAACTGTCAGCGGCCGCTGACGCTCCCGCGCATGCGCCGCCCGGAGATGTAATTTCCGCGCCAGCTGGCAGGGCAACAAAGCCCGTTTCTGCCAGCTGGCGGGGCGGAAATTCCTCCGGCGTCGGCCTAGCCCCTCAATGTTGGGGCTCGGCCCCCAAAGATGCGGAGCATTCCGCACCTTTGGGGCGGCGCGATGCCCGTCTGATTGGCGCGTTTTGGGCGCCAGTCGGCGGACATCACGCCGTCTCCGGAGAATTTCGCCCCAGGATTTGCCAAAGAATGCAGACAAAGACCAGCACCATACACCATCACACAAAGGATACTCGGGACAGAGCAGCTTAGCTTCATCAGAGACAAAACACTGCCTGCCTCCCCCGGAGAGCTCTAGCTTCGAAAAGGAGGACATTCAGGAAGCCACTATATTACACCATTGGAGGGAGGGTGCCTATCTCCCACACTCTGCCTACCCTCAAATCGAAGAAGGGCTCCAACAATGTTGATCCACAGCACGCAGACTCTCACTCAAACCCCACAACCCACAGGCTACTACCTCCCCAGTGGAACCCTATCTCAAGAGGGGGACAACTCAGGGGAAGGAAACTCACTCCCCCACCCAACACAACCTCTTTTGGGGTTTCTTTTCCTTATTTGGGTAGGTAGCGTGCTGACTCGGGTAAACACAGTTACTCCTGCCCTAACATACCCGGTCAAGCAACTACTGGCACTACCCATACAGCCAAGAGAATATTTAAGAATACCAGTCAAACAAGGATTAACCAATTACAACCAAGCATGCGCCATAACACATTTCTTCCTACACCAACAACTCCAGAGATGCCAACCACAAAGAAGAATCACAAGGACCCCAGTCCTCTCTAGGATACAATATCTGTCCGGATTTACGTAGGAGATAAGTGCGGATTCCATAAACCCAAAATAACAAAAATACAAAAGAAAAACGCAATAGAAATAGGTCTAACTGGGGGATTTCTTCATCCAAACTTAGCCTTACATAGCCATAACCACCCACCAACACACCAACCATCCACACACCACTCTGCTGTGGCGCTACTCATCTTCTCTAAAAACAAAGTGAGGGGTATCTAAAATGTACTCCCTCTTTGTAAATACAAGGATTACAGCACATGAAAAAAGGCAAGACTATGCACAAACTCCATGTCACACTACCAACGGTTTTTGCCGTTACAGGATAACAGGTGGCCAACACCTCTGTGCTCATTTATCGTACACTCGTGTCAGGAAAATAGCCAATAACATAAAATCAGCAGCATATTCACAAGGGAATATCGATGAGCTTCCATGGAGCCTGGAAAGGCCAAAACCATGACGGTGTCATTGAACAGCATTCAGGATCCCTCCAAAGTTCCATAAAATGGAGCATTTTCACCTCAGCCATGCTGTCATCCGAACACCCAAGAAGCAAGAAACCTAGGTCCTAGCAGGAGGGGACAACCCGATGTGTCCAGCGCCTCCAATTCCTCTCGATGAGCATCAAGGAGAAGACAACGTAAGACCAGTGGTCAGTGTTTCTGACCAACCTAGGCCTTGAAGAATGGATACAATATGCTCCATCATACTCGAAACGGCTAGCCTTCAAGTCGAGATTACGAAAGCATGGCAGCCAATTCTAAAATTTAGCTGATAATTCGCCCGCCACCCCCCCCTCTCAAAAGGCTGGGTGCATGAACACTCCTCTGCCAGCTTCAACTCCTCGAATCAGTCAGGATAAATGACATACCATGCAACAGGATTTCCAAGAACCGAAGGCGAGCCCTCACCAAGATTCTCTTCTCCGTTTCCAGTATTCTCTGAAGGATATTTCACAGTTCGTTAGCACCAACAATCTGCGTCACGAAGCCAAAACCTTCATCCAAAACATCATTCACAATGGCAGCCATCTCACAATGGCGACAGCACCGCCGCGGCATAGGCCCACCCATGAGCAAAACTACCACAACAAGCTGGGCTCTCCCCAGCCACCTCTGACTGCCTCAATCAAATGAGGATTCTTTGACTTAACTCAGCTCCTCATCGCCAAAACTAGCCAAGATCTTCCAGGGACATAGGACAAGACATATACACCAAAAGCAAGTAAATATGAGATGTTCATCAGGATTTTAAAAAGGGTTAAAAGATGAGTAGCACCAGAACTCGTGAATACATGCTCTTACATCACGTGACCCCCTCCCCTCCAAGTTGAATGTCTAAACGTTCTGAACATATAAAACTATTTGGTTTGGCTTTCATTGGTAAAAAGGCAACAAACCATAACAATGTTCCAGTTTGTAAAGTATGTAACAATGCAGTTCATTATCATAATAGTTTATAGATGTTCTTTACAAATCAATAATGCTCAGACGATACAAAGATTTAAAGCAGGACAAGTAAATGTAAAATGGAACTAGATACTTTGACCCAAAATATGAAAGCCCTATTTGTGATGCACAATGCACTTATGGTGAGTTTAATGGAATTGAGCACTAAGATTAAACATTAAATCATACATTTTCAAGTATCCACTCCCAGTTTTGTATTAGTCACTATCTGGTACTGAATGGCAACTTGAGTCCAGAAGTTACAAATCTGGAAGGCATCCAAGATTCTCAACAATGGGGGAAATGTTTTGTCAGTAGATCACAATGAACCACCTGGAAACATGTGTCTTTGGAATGTGAGAACTCCAAGCTATAAAATAAAGTATTTCCTGGTATTTTAGTACAATTACAATGCCTGAATTTACATTTATTGATTCAGGGATGTTGTGGTTTATAACTAGCTATAAAAGAAAGGTCCATAGGAGTATTCGTTCATTTGTAATATCTCAATTGAGGGCCCTCTAAATCAGATCTCCCATCACAGCCCTATTAAAAAACACATCATGTGTTAATTACAAATTAGAAGATAAACATTTAATTTACTTATCAGTTGCATTTCTTCTTGTAAAAGATTACAAATTGTCTTAATGCAAAACAATATTCTTTCCCCTTATCTGCCAGTTGGCAAGCCCACTATCTATAATTCTGTTAAGCCATCAAACTCAGGAAGGTAAGATTTGATGACTGGTCTACTCTAATTCACTGGGCTAGGGAAGGAGGAAATTGTAAGGAATTTTAATTCCTATTGAGAACATTAGAAACCATAAAATGGAAAAGAACAACTCAAGCCATTTTAACTATTCCCTCCAAAATACCTGACAAAACTATCACGCCATGACCTCCATTTAACCCAATTCAAAGTTTCTGAGGAAGATCATTTAAATCAGGAAAAAATATCCAATAAATGACTCGAATAGTGGAATATTGAGTAAAACTTCAAAATTTGCTTCTGAGTCCAATCTTGGAGGAGTGGTCAAAAAAAGTGGGTATAATACAAACCAACTGCCACAGGACATGGATAGGAAAACAGAATGAGCAGCAGAAGTGACAAATGGGATTAAATACAGCGAAGTGTCAGGTGATGTATTTGGGCAGAAAGGATAAGGAGAAGCAATATAGACCAAACGGCACAGTTCAAAAGATAATATAGAGACAAAGGCACTTGGGAGCGTCATGTGAATAGATCTTTAAAGGTGGCAGTGTAATTAGCAAAGTATATGGGATTTAGAGTGGCATTACATACAAAAACAAGGATAACAATTTATGATGAACCTATATAAAGTTCTGGTTAGATCACAACTAAAGTATTGCACCCTGTTCTGGTTACCACACTTTAGGAATGATGTGAGAGCCGTTGAGCGAGTTACCAAAATGGTTCTGGGTGAGCGAGTTTAGATACAAGTTGGGTTGGAGAAGTTAGTGTTGTTTCCCTTAGAGCAAAGGAGATTGAGAGGAGATTTGATATGGAGTGTACAAGATTATGACAGATTTAGGTAGACAAAGAAAAACTGTTCCCATTAATGGTACAAGGACTATGGGACACAGATTTTACGTTTTGGGCTAAAGGTGCAGGGCAGGTGAGGGAGAACCTTTTTTACACATCGAGCAGTAATAACTTGAAATTTGCTGCCTACAAAGTTGTTAGAAGTGCACACGATGAATGATTTTTTAAAAATTGGATGTGCTTGAGTGAAATAAACTTACCGGACCATGGGGATAGAGCAGGGGAATGGGACTGATGGATTGCTCCACAAAGAACCATCATTGACTTGATGGGTCAAATGGACTCCATCTGTGCCATAACAACTTTATGAAAATACTACAAAGGAATAAAGTTCCTCCAAATAGTTTGCTATATTCTCAACACTACATTGTTTCCTTTTAATTCTTGGGATGTTGGCATCACTGGCAAGGCCACCATTTGTTGCCTATCTCTAGATACGCTTGAGAAGATGCTTCTGTCGTTCATCTGAAGGTAGTCCCACAATGCTGTTTGGTGGAGAGCTACAGGATTTTAACCTCCTGTTACGATCCCAGTTGATGTTCTGATGGGAAGATCCCAAAATGGAACCCTGGCTCAAAACACTAAGGGGGCGATTCTCCGATATGGAGGCCAAGTGTTCGCACCATCATGAATGCCGTCGCGTTTCACGATGGTGCGAACAGGGCCCGGGCACGATCTATTCTGGCCCCCATAGGGGACCAGCACGGCGCTGGAGCGGTTCACTCCGCTTCGCCGCGCCAACCTGCGCATGCGCAGTTGGGGCAGCCCAATCCTGCGCATGCGCAGTTGGGGAACCCAATCCTGCGCATGCGCGAGGATCGTCTTACGCACGCCGGCCCCTCACCAACATGGGGCCGGTGTTCTGGGGCCGCGCGCAGAAGGAGGTAGGCCTGGGGGGGGGAGAGGCCGGCCCGCCGATCGGTGGGCCCCGATCGCAGGCCAGACCCCATCGGAGGCCACCCCGGTGAAGGAGCCCTCCCTCCCTCCCCTACAGGCCGCACCCCCCAGCGGTCCCACAGAGTTCCCGCTGGCAGCGACCAGGGCTGGACGGCACCGGTGGGAACCTGTCGTGTCGTAGCAGCCGCTCGGCCCATTCGGGTCGGAGATTCGCCGCTCGGCGGTTCTCCGAGCGGCCCGGTGCGAATCGCGCGCCGCTGGTTTCCGGGGGGTGGGAGAGTCGCGTGCGGGGGTCGGGGCGGCATGGTGCGATTCGCGCGGCGCCCCGGCGATTCTTCCACCCGGGGTGGGGGGGGGGGGGGAGAATAGCGCCCTATCTTTCAAAAAATAAAACATGGAGGAACAAAGTCACAGGACTGCTAATTAGTTTTAACAAGAAAAAAATTGTTCAACATGAAAAGTTGGATTATTATACAACATTCCTTTATTCCCCTTCGTTTAAAAAATACACACAGCTTTTTGGATTCACACAGATTACAAAGTATATATTAAGGTAAAACAGTCTCAGTAACACAACGATCCTTTTAACACACAAGATGGCTGTGGTCAAATACACTCGCCACTCTGAACCTCAAGGGAATGTCTGTGGATTTCTCCTCAGAACGTCCCCCAGTTGATTGCCACATGAGTTCCAAACTTCACTCCAAAAAACACATTTAAAAATCTTTGTTCACAATAATATTCATTTTGCATTCCAAAATCTGACATCCAGTCCACATTTTCCAAATGACATTTAAACAGAGCTTCCACGCCACTTTTAACAGCAGATCCAGTCCAGGATTTACACCAATGCCGTTAAGATTTATTTCTCTTGATTGTTGTACAAACTGCTTTAATTCTCAATTCCCAGACTGTATTAAAATGGCATCAGATGTTTGATTTCCCACTTTAAATCCAGTTATTGCAATTGCACCTTCAACTCAGAACATTTCTGTTTACTTTTCTTTTGGAACAATACCTTGAGGTGTGATTCAGCCACCACATTGTGCCCATCGCGGAGCCGGGCACAATGGGTGAATCCCACGGGCTCTGCGCTGGCCCGATCATGAGTTACCCATTGGGGGTGATTCAGATAATGAGATTTAAATGTGCTATTAGGCTGTGAGACCTCAAGCGGACACCGTTTAACACTGGTTTCCACAGACATGGATCAGGCATAATGGCATCTTAGCGGGGCTCACAGGTCATTAGAGCCCCCGGGGTGGACAGGGACAGGGCAGGTTAGAACCCTGGTTTCCTTGGCACCTTAGCACTGCCAGCTTGGCATCCTGCCAGTGATACCCAGAGACTGCTGGGGTGCCCAGTTGGCACTGCCTGGTGCTCTACCCATGTACCACGCTGGCAGTGCCAATGTGCTCAGGTGCCAGGTTGACACTGCCAGTGGACGAGCCCTGGGGGGCCTTGCCAATGAGAGATGGGGTGAGGGGGGGGGGTTGAGGACACAATAAAAGGTTGGGGGTGAAAAGAGGGGTCCTGAAAGTGTGGGGCTGGAAGGGGGGCTGTAGAGATTGGCGCAGTCATTCAAAATGGTGCCCCAATCTATGAGGAGCCAGCCCTGCTGGCGAGCTCAGCTCACCAATGCCGGTAAAGTGCTTAAGTGTGGCCACGACTACACTGACGGCAGGGTCATAAAACTAGATGAACTGACAGAGAGATTTCAGCTAGCTAAGGGCAACAAACTAATGTACCTGCAGCTTAAAAACTTCCGACGGAAGGAGACAAGGACGTATCCACGACCACCACGACAGACACTACTAGAGGAGTTACTGGACGCAAACATTCTAGGTGAAGGAAACTGTAGCGTCACGTACGAGCCACTGGTAGAGTGGGCCGACACTGTACTGGACGTGACGAGGACGAAATGGGAGGAAGACCTGGGGCTCGAAATAGGGTGGGGTCTCTGGAGTGAAGCACTGCATAGGATCAATTCCACCTCTTGTGCGCAAGACTCAACCTAATGCAACTAAAGGTGGTACATAGAGCCCACTTAACAAGAACCCGAATGAGTAGGTTCTTCCCAGAGGTGGAGGACAGATGTGAATGGTAACAAGGAGGTCGGCCAACCACGCCCACATGTTCTGGTCTTGCCCCAGACTTGCTGGTTACTGGACAGCCTTCTTCGAGGCAATGTCCAAAGGGGTGGGGATGAGGGTGGAGCCATGCCCGAAAGTGGCGTTCTTCGGGGTATCAGACCAGCCAGATCTCTTCATGGGGAGGAGGGCAGACACCCTTGCCTTTGCCTTCCTGATCGCCCGCCATAGAATCCTGCTCGGCTGGCGGTAGCAGCACCACCCAAAGCTGCAGACTGGCTGTCCGACTTATCGGAATCTCTCCAAATGGAGAAAATCAAATTCGCCATCCGGGGGTCGGAAGATAGCTTCTTCTGAACATGGGAGCCATTCACCCAACAGTTCCGGAACCTGCTTGTGGCTACTGAACAAGCAGATAAATAATCAAGTAGCCAAGAGCCAGGGGAAAGTAGCTAAAACATGAGAAAAGGGAAGGAATGAGGGAAAGACCCGGGGGGGGGGGGGGGGGGGGGGGGGGGGACGATGACAGTGCAACAGGGGGTAGCTAAACATAAGAGAAAAGAAAGGGGAGCTGCAGGGAGGGAGAGGGGAGTAGACGGGGGAAAGGGGGGGCAAGGAGGGGGGGGGGAGGAGAAGGAAGGACAGGGGGCAAAGAACAATAAAGGGGAGCCAGAGGGGGGAAAGACAAGCCAACACAAACTGGAAGGAGAGCACAGGAAACGACAATGACCATGACGAACACAGCAACAGAGAGTAAGAAGGTACAGGAGGAAGAAATGAAGGCCGGCCGAAGCAGAGGCAAACGCACAACAACAACAGCGACCGGGAGAAGCAAGCAACATCAGGGGCGCCTGATCTATTTTGTATTACTGGTGTTGTGTGTACCGTCATTGTTAAAAAAAAACAGAAGACACCCCAAGACATGTATACATGTATAATGTAATTGTCTCTCCAATACCTTGATGTATATACACTTCCCCAGTTTTTACTTTCCCACCCCTTGGCTTTTTATTTACGTGATTTTTCTAATTATATAGTGCTGTAGTTTTTATCTTGTTTTTATTATCTTCTCTTTTTTTTTCTTCTTTGTGTACAGCTGTAAATATACTATATGCGAAAAACCCAATAAAAAGCATTAAAAGAAGTGTGGCCACGATGAGGAGAAACTCTCCAAGGCCCCCAAAAAACAGCAAAATGTTGTTGAATAGCGGGGTCAATCTCGGCACTGCAGCAGCCAAGAAACACCCCGTCAAACGTGCTTTAAAGCGGAATTAGAATTTTTTCAGCTGAATCGTGCACTCGGTCTCTGACCATCTAACATCTTAGATATTCTTCTGTCCCGATACCCTGATTATCTGGAAAATAATTTGTTCCTTAGGAAGCTTGCATCTTTGCAGCTCACTTGTCCTATCCAGCTTCTCCTAGCATAGTTGAGAGAAGTTCACTCTCTAGTGTCTTGTCTCCAAATGCCAGCATAGTCACTAAAACTAAAACTTTAAAAAGTTTTCCCCTTAAAATGGCCGCCAGTTGCGAAGATTGCTATTATTATTTATTATTTTGCAGTAGCTCTCTTGAAGCACATTAGAAACACAGATGGAAGATAACCAACCCTTGTACATACAAACACCTTTGTATAGCATGTTTTTACCCTTCCAGGCACAGAAATATTACATTAAATCCATACCTTATTTCTAATGTTTACCATTACAAATATAAATCCCTTAAAACAAAGTTTGTTTTCCTAACATGCACTAATGATAAAGGAACAGCAATATATGTCCTCCGTTTGTACAGTATCATTCTACATTTCTATAACACAAGATGGTAATTTACATGGAAGGGAATTTGAAAGTATTGGTGTTCCAAGGCTCATGTAATACCAGAATGGGATTGGAAAATAATATATTAGCTTGCACCGAGGATGGGTTCATGGACAGAAATCAGACCGTAGGAATTAATGGATCATTTTCAGAATGGCAGAGTGCAGCTAATCGGCATGCAACAAAGATCAATGGTTAGTCCTCAGCTATTTACAACCTATATGGATGACATAGATGAGGAGACGAGTGTAGCACATACAGGTCTGTGAATGATATAATAATATACTTATTAGTGTCAAAAATAGGCTTACATTAACACTGTAATGAAGTTACTGTGAAAACAAGATCTGAATGTAAGCCTTAACAAGCACACAAAAAGACGGCAAAGGGATATAGACTGTTAAGGTCATAGATTATGTAAGAAGTGTGAAATTATTAACTTTGGATAGGAAGAATGGAAACATTGAAAAATGTGTAAAAGATGAGGCTAGTGAATGTAAGTATTTAGAGAAATCTGAAATTTAACATGCAACTAGCACAAGCAATTAGGAAGGTAAATGAGAAGCTATCCTTTATTGCAATGTAGTTGGAGAATAGAAGTAAGGAGATCTTGGTGCAATTATCTAATGAGTCCACAGTGCTGTGTACATTTTTGTCTCCTTAATAAAGAAGTAAGCATTTCCCTGAGGCGGCATACAACAAAGATTTACTAGATTGACCCCCGTGATGAGGTCTCTCCTGTGAGGATTAAATAGGCAGAATCAGTTTATATTCTCTGGAGAGGTGAACTTATTAAATATATAAAATTCTTGGAGCTTGACAGGGTAGATGCAGAGAGAGCAGTAGCCAACATTGAAAGGGCAACAATTGGTATGTGTATCCCCGGTAACAGGTTTAGAATGGCAGTTTAGATAATAATCAAGTGTGAATAGTTTATGAGGGAGACACAGATTCTAGACGATTGGGAAGGTCCCTGGCATATACATATGTCAAGGAGGTTGATGGTGGCTGACAGCTGAACATACAGATGAAAAAAAATCAAAGAACAATAAAGGCATACTTGCCCAGACCCTGAAAAGCCAGGAGAGGCAGTCACTATCTAGCAGTCTCAAAAAGCAAAACAGGCCAGTTTCCAGCCACCAAGCCCGAAGACCACGTTTACAGCAAACAAGGTCCTAAGTCTTAGAGCCAAGGCAGTGTAGAAAACCTTTGTAACAGCAATTCAAAGAAAATCTTTGCTGGACCAGGAAATAGACAGTTCTCAGATTTGGGTGTCATCCATGTATTAATTATAGCTGGTTATTCAATTGGATGGTTTGGGGAACAGGGGAAGTCTTACAGAATTCAAGTATCATTGTAGGTATATTGTGCAACAAGGGGTACATTCTATATAAAGTGGTTAGTAATTCATACATCTTAATTAAGCGAATAAAGATCTCCTGTTTGTGTGTATGTCTTTTCTTTACTTTAATAGTCTTTAATTATTGTTACACAACGACTGGGCTGTTTATTCTCACTGGCGTTTCACTTGTCTACTTACAGCAAATCAACTATACACCCTCTTGAACTGTAGGGCGGCACGGGAGCACAGTGGTTAGCACCGTGGCTTCACAGCTCCAGGGTCCCAAGTTTGATTCCCTGCTTGGGTCACTGTCTGTGAGGAGTCTGCACGTTCTCCCACGTCTGCGTGGGTTTCCTCCGGGTGCTCCAGTTTCCTCCCAGTCCAAAGATGTGCAGGTTAGGTGGATTGGCCATGCTAAATTGTCCTTAGTGCCCAAACAAAGGCTAGGTGGGGTTATTGGTTTGCAGGGATAGGGTGGAGATGTAGGCTTAAGTGGGATGCTCTTTCCAAAGGCCGGTGCAGACTCGATGGGCCGAATGGCCTCCTTCTGCATTGTAAATTCTATGATCTTTCCTTGCAAGTAACATATGCATGCTTCTTGACATGAGAAAAAAAATCTTCACTGGGAGGCTTGCAAAATCTTTGGAATTCTCCACCTGAGATTTGAAATTGATAAGATTTTTTGGGCACTAATGCAATCAAGGGATTTGGCAGTGATAGGGTGGAAAAGTGGAGTTGATGTAGAATTCAATCATGATCATATTGAATGGTGGAGCAGGCTCAAGAGGCCATGTAGCATACTTCTGCTTTGATTTCATTATGTTCCTGTATTCATGTACTTGCTCCTTGCCTTTCTTCTTGGTGAGAGTTGTGGGTTTGGAATGTGCTGTCAAAGGATATTGGAGATTTTTGGTTTATATATCAGAAGTAATCTTTATTTAAATTTACCGTCAACCATCCTTCCTTTTGATTAATCACAAACTCACTTTAAAGGAGATCAATAAATTAACACTGGAGAATAAATGAACAAAGGAACTTGCATGTGGGCAGAACTTCTCATATCCTCAGGATGTCCCCAATTGTATTACAGCCAAAGAATTCCTTTTGAAGTGCTGTCACTGCTATTTTGATAAATATAAAAGATTATTAAGTACAATGAGTTCTGTGTCCTGGTCAAAATTCCTCTCTAAACTCGCAGCACCAAAAACAAATAAAATGGTCAGTCATTTAATGAGCTGATTGTGAAACGTTGCTATTTTAAAATTGTTTGCAGCCTTTTCCTGCATAACAAGAACACTTAAAAAGTAATTTACTGATTGTGAAAGTTCTTTTAAACATCCTGAGAACTCAATAAGATACTGAATAAATGCAAATTCTTGCGAATGATCGACAATCACAACCAAATCTTTTACTCTTTAATGTATGCTTAGTATTTACAAAAATTATTATATATACAATTGCCATTTCATACTCCCTTAATCTTCTCCATGTTAAATTGATTTGCCATTTCTTTGCCTGTCCCTTTCAAAATAATTTGTTCACATCTAGTTGATATTTTCTGTTTTATGAACAACAGAGTTTGGTCCAGTCAGCAAACTCTCAGTATCTGTCTCCAGAACATTTACAAATTATGTAAACAAAACAGGACCCAAAAAAAGACCACCGTGTAACATGACTCGTCACAAACATCAGTTGGAGCCATCTCTATTCATCTTCGTCTCCAGATTTATGTTGCTTAGTCAATTTTGTATAGAGCGATCTTACTAATATCTTGCTGGAATTCACCGGTGTGGATGCTGGGCAAAAATAGAATTGAATTTGGTTGTGATGATCTCGTAGTTGAATTGTCTGGAAACACTGTCCAAACCAAGACATCAATAACGGCAGTTGGATAAGGCAACAGCAAGGGCACTGGTATATTGGAGTTGTAAACCAGTAAAAGTCATCACCGTTGGAAGAAATGGGGCAAAGGAAGAAGAAAATGAAAAGATTTGACAAAAATTCCCAAATTACATAGTAGTATGTGATAATTCTAAATCGAAATGTTTACAGGCCTCACGCACCTCCTGTACTGGATAATCTTACTTTGCACAGGTGTACGCATGGGTTTCAGTGGACTATTTAACCATGGGGAACAGCACATTTAAATGCAACTGTCTTCAACCAAGATTTATTACTGAGGCTACTGTTGGTGTCCACAGTCTGGCCGAGATCAGCTGGGTGAGCGCGCCCATTTGCACGATCAGGTTCAGCAAACTGTTGACAGGAGAGTTTCTGTCTCATGCGGAACACTGGCAGGGGCCGTATTTTTGTCTTAACCCATTTTTAAACCCCTTTCTTTGTGCTGGGCGGGGCGGGGGGGGGGGGGAGGGGTTTAAAGGGAGTGGAAACGAACTGCCTGTCATTTTAGAAAGGTCTTGCAGACGCCCCCCCGCCCTTCTTCTTGTCCCTCGATAACTCCCTTTTCACCCCGCATTTGGGTTGTTTCCGGCGCGGCGATGCAGAACTTTTCTCGCTTTCCGCCCCTTCATTCTCACCCCCCCCCCCCCCCCCCCCGTGCCCAGTTGGCACCGCAGGGGCTGGGTGGCTTTAATCGACCCCCTCTCCACATTATGATTTGATGTTGTTAAGTTCTCGTTTCACTTTGTTATTTTTTTTGGGGGGTTGGGACAGCGAGGAGCACTTTGTCCCTCAGTTTAATTTATGTTATTCTATTTGGTTGATAGCTACCTCCCCCCCCCCCCCCCCCCAAACAAACTGTTCTCGCTCGCCGCCGAAAGAGTTAAGTCCAGTTGACAGGGCAAGGCCTCCCGCGCGTGCGCAGACGCGCGCCGCCCAAGGCAGAAGCGGCAGAGCGAGTCGGCGGCTTGAGAGAAGCGTCGCTGCCTCGATTCATCTGCCTTCAGCGGATCGATTTAAACGGGAAGGACAAAAGAAACCTCTCCCCACACTTCAGTGGTCTCTCGCATGAGAATGAGATTGGTGGCGCACGGGATTGTATAGATGGCTCTAGTAACGGTCCAGCGGTCGCCGACACCCAGCACCACCTCAAGCCCTTGTGTTTCGGTGAGTGTTTTTATTATAAACCACCCCCCCGCCCCCGCCCCCGAAGACGCTCGCGGCTGACAGTGCGCCTGCGCTGTGGTCGCGCGACGTCCGTTCGTTGCCGGGCGGATCGCGCGCACTCGGTTTAAAAATAAACGTTTTAGAATGTGGCGGATCGGTTCTCCCCTCCTGAAATGTAATTGTGGGGGTGGGGGAGTTGTTAACTCGCATGGTCCTGTTTTGATGATAACACCCCCCCCCCCCCCTTCCTACACACGATTCAGTGGCTGTTCATTTGTGCACAATTTAAACTCGTATTTCCTCTTGTGTGTTCCTGGTTGTCGAGGCATAGGCCCGACTTTCTTGCAGTAGTTACCATTAATCCACCTGCACGTTAAAAGTGATTTTATTGTGCGTGTGAGAGCGAGCGGGCATCTTGCTTGCCGGAACGCGATCCTTGCAATCTGCTGTTTTCATTTAGGATGCGAAATGCGTGGGCATCAGCAGTCCTTCCTATAAAACAAAAGGAGAGAATTTTGCAACGTGCATTATCCGTATTAGGAGTAACTATTTTATCGACAGGTCGTACGTCCTGCATCGTCGATGGCGCCGTGTTGACAGCCTGGTTGGTGTTGGAAACCGCTGTTGCCAACGCCATTGTGATCGCAGGCGTCCCGAAATATTGTGTTCCACTGTAATCTGGGGCTGGTCCCCCCCCCCCCCCCCCCCCAGGCCCTGGAAACGGAATCTTGTTTTCATCTATATTTCTTACTTGCGTGTCTCTTTTAGTAGGTGGATAAATCCTAAATCACAGCACCAAAATCTGTTCGTATCAGTTTATGTAAATCAATGCTACCCACGTAGGAATAGGTTAAATCCCATGAAGTGAACACTTCGATGCTAAGGAATATGCATTTGCTGGATTTATCCTAATTGTTTTAACATGAAGGAACAAATAAACGGATTTAAATGTGTGTCTGAAAGTTATCACTTAAAAAAAAAAATTCGAGTACCCAATTTCCTCTCTCCCCCCCCCCCCCCCCCCAATTAGGGAGCAATTTGTGCACAATTTAAACTCGTATTTCCTCTTGTGTGTTCCTGGTTGTCGTGGCCAATCCATCTACCCTACACATCTTTTTGGGTTGTGGGGATGAGACCCACTCAAACACGGGGAGAATATGCAAACTGTACACGGACAGTGAACCGGGGGGCCGGGATCAAACCCGGGTCCTCGGTGACATGAGGCAGCAGTGCTCACCTCTGTGCCGCCCATAAATCTGAAAGTTATCACAATGATTCTACATATAAATTCTCCTAATGCAGTTCTACAGTAAAGCCCCAATCATATCACTTCAGTCAATCTGATGAATTTAAAACAAAGATTTTATGCACATCACTGCAGACATAAAGTATTCTATTAAATCATGTTTTCATTTTCTGTTGATGTAGTTACATCAAATTTCATGCAGTATAAAATCTAGAATACAGTGGTTGCATATTTTTCTAAGTACATGTTGAAATTTGTTTGGTTGTAAATGATGCAGATTATCTGTACATATTGCCTTTTAGATTTTTGATCTGCCCACTTTTTTATGAATGACTATTAAATCTCCAATTTAGTCTGTAGGCACTTAATTTAACAAAAGATTTGGATAGATACATTAAAACAGAAAGTACTTGGCAATAGAAACACAAGCACCACGATGGAACTATTCTTCATTTTGGCAACAAAAAACTTACTCTATTTACAGTGCTGTGATCAATGTCTACTGACAAGTGGGATTATAGGTAACAATATTTTATTATAATCATATCTAGAATTGTGTTCATATCAAGAGCAAATGTTTTACTCTGTATAGCATTAGTCATCTTCGATATAACCTATCACCGTAACATTTTCCTCCACCCATTTAATTCCCTCAACCGCTTGGTCGGTTCTTTATTTGCCAGCAGAACCTCTCCTGTGGCCTACTTAAAGGCACAGAAAATGTTTTGTATGTTTGTTCTTTTTTTTGCAGTGCAAACATGCTGGACCTGCAAGGCTAGTTTTGTGTCTCTTCCGTGGATTGTTGCTGTTGTTCGATTGTTAGTCCCCACCTATTGTAATCTTAATGTATCTTGTGTGCTAGAGGAGGGGCAAAATGAAGAATAAAACAAATCCTCTCTGAAAATTTATTGCCCGAGGGTTTTAAAGCCAAATTGGTCTTTTTATGTTTAAATCAGCCTGTAATAGGCCTACTGGGGAACAAAAGCCAAAATACGTGTGTAGAGCTCGGTTTGGTATCAATCTGGATTAAGTGGTATTAAATGTAAAAATGCACCTTAGGTAAAGGCCTATAGTTCAACACTACACCAAGGTTGAAAGAAAAATACTGAAAACAGTGATTAGGCGACACAAAGTTTTAGTCTGTGCTTAATTAGATCTTGATCAATTCCCCCCCCCCCCCCCCCCGCCCTAACCATTCTCCTCCTCATCGCATAATTGATTACTTTTCAATTAGAGAAGTCCACATTACCCAAACTCACTTGCATGTAAAATATTCTGTCATGTTTTAATAACTTACTTGGATTGTACTGAGTTTGAAGTTGTTTTCTCTTGCACCATAAGTATTTTGCATGAGTCCTAACCTGTCTTTTCAATAATGTGAAAACATTTCAAAGGGTTTTCACCAAACCTGATCAGAGATTTTCTTATTTGATTCGTTTTCATATTTACTAAGTTAGCAGCTGTAGATACATGGGTTTGCATACCTATTGCACTAAATTATGAGCAATAATATAATGCCATTATTTTAGAGCAATCAAGAAATGCTGTTATTTTGATAAAATGTTTTGATGGGTGATTTCTTATTTAAGGAAGGTACTGATTCAGCATTAGGACCCAGGTATTGTTCCTTTCCTCTCTGCTAATTACAGCTACATAATTTTTGTGGGCGGTCTGAGTCAAAAGACTGGTGCACATCTCAGGGAGAAGGGCAGTTTGTGAGTTAAGGTTGGTCGTTCACTCTACTTCATAGCTGCAAGTTTATGGTGTTAATTGGTAAAAATTTAGAATGGATTTTTAGAAGAATATTTTTGTCACAATTACATTACCAGCTTGGTCCCAGGCAGAACATTCTTCTTTTAAATACATTTAGAGTACCCAATTCATTTTTTCTAATAAAGGGGCAATTTAGCGTGGCCAATCCACCTACCCTGCACATCTTTGGGTTGTGGGGGCGAAACCCACGCAAACACGGGAGAATGTGCAAACTCTACACGGACAGTGACCCAGAGCCGGGATCGAACCTGGGACCTCGTCGTCGTGAGGCAGCAATGCTAACCACTGTGCCACCCGTGCTGCCCCAGACAGAACATTCTTAGCAAATTTACACAAAGGCAGAAAAATGAGATTTGCGTAAAACGGAAGCAACACGGCTCAAGTATTAAAATATACTTCTAAATTAGTGCAGAAAGCCATACATTTGATTATGACTGAGGGTTTCTTTGCAATCACCAAGTCATTAAAATCTACACTTTTAATGCATATTTTCAATGATTTTCGTAAGCTTTTTCAAAATCCACATTTCAATGATTTCCGTAAGCATTTTCAAAATCCACATTTCTGTGGAAGTTGAGTGAGAATTCAATTTCTCCATTTCCCTCCTGAAGATGATGAAGCTGGTACTCAAGTAGCCATCTTTTTTGTTTCCATCTATACACTGGAGTGTCAGCAGCTTAATATCCTTTTGAGGCATCACAGTAGAGGCAAAACCCGACCTCGCTTGATGTCAAAAATGATATGTGTGAATTGGTATCACTTAATTGTGATCAAAAATTAAACACTGGCTGAATTTTTTTCCTTCTCTATTCCAGGGAGACTTGAATGGTTTTGGCTTTGTCGTTGACGAGCTGATATTATCTCACAGCATGGATTTATTTATTTTCAAACTATTGTTTGCATATCTAGCTTCAAAATGCTTATTGACCACAGATAGATGTAATGCAAGGATGTGCATACAAACATAGATAATAATTAAATATACAGCTGGTGGTATACTTTTAAGTTTATTTAATTATTTTTACAAACAAGTCAGTATTATCAATCATTGGCTTTTGTTAGAACACTTCAAAATAAATGACGATCGGGCGGCGCAGTGGGTTAGCCTTGTTGCCTCATGGCGCTGAGGTCCCAGGTTCGATCCCGGCTCTGGGTCACTGTCTGTGTGGAGTTTGCACATTCTCCCCATGTTTGTGTGGGTTTCGCCCCGACAACCTACAGATGTGCAGGCTAGGTGGATTGGCCACGCTAAATTGCCCCTTAAATTGGAAAAAATTAATTGGGTACTCTAAATTAAAAAAATAAATAAAGACGATCTGACAGTAATGCATAAAAAAGGTTTCAAATGATGAAGACTTTTTAAATACTATTAGCAGCAGTAAGCTTTCAGTCATGCTATGCCGTGTGGTTTATCCACCTCTTGTAAGATAAAATATCTGTGCAGCCTTCAGAGAACTTCAAATGCTGCACCGTACTTCTGATTCAATGGACCAATGTACAGAGCCAAAGGAAACTGAATTATGTAGACCAGGCAAGCCCAGAGCTCAGTCACTGATTCTGCTGAGATGAGATGACTCGGGCAGCACGGTGACACAATGGTTAGCACTGCTGCCTCACAGTGCCAGGGACTCTGGATCAATTCCGACCTTGGGTCACTGTCTGTGTGAGGTTGGTGTGTTCTCCCCATGTCTGCGTGGGTTTCTTCTGGGTCGGGTGCTCCAGTTTCCTCCCACAGTCCAAAGATGTGCGGATTAGGTGGCTTGGCCGTGATAAATTGCCCCTTGGTGTCCAGGGATATGCAGGTTATGTTATGAGGATAGGGCGGAGTGGACATGGGTAAGGTGCCCTTTTGATTGGTTGGTGCAGTCTCGATGGGCTGAATAACCTCCTTCAGCACTGTAGGGATTCTATGACGAGAAGTGCCTAGTTAGACTCCCGTTTGAGGGCAGCGGTGGTCAGAATAAAGAGGAGCCATACTTGACTCAACGTTAACTCTTATTCTCCACATGCTGCCAGACCTGCTGGGTATCTCCAGCACTTTATGCTTTTATTTCAGATTTCCAGATCTGCAGTATTTGCTTTTATTTTGGTGTCTGGTTGGGTGGGACATGGTTTCTTGGCAGATAAATGATCTTGTAGTATTGCCATCTGTGTGAATTTCCTGAGGAAGGGGGTCTGGTCTTGCCCTTAATGTACATCCTGTGTCACTGCCCAGGGTCAAATCTCACGCCAAGTACATGTAGTGTATCTGTGGTAATTTGATACATTGAATGATTTGATTTGTGTTTGTCCCTGAGTGAGTACACAGGACGGGTGGATTTAGTGGAATATGGAGTTGAGGTTACAATCCAATCGGCTGTGGATTTTATTAACTAGCAGAGCAGCCTCAAGGTGCCGAATGGCCTACTCCTCCTAGTTTGTATGTTTAGCAGGAGGAGGAGATGCTAGTCTGCTGTTTGTTACACTCCTGTTTGGAATTGCTGCTCCTTGTGTCTCATTGCTCAGATGTATATCACCCATCATTATTTATTCACCTACATATTCTGCTTTGATATGAATCCAGTCATTTACTTGCTGAGGAGAGGGCTTGAAACATCCTTTTTTAAGGACCATTAATTGGTACAAATGCAGATTAGAGTATTAGTTTTGCCATGAGTTGTGGAGGTTCTGGATGAATGGACAGAAAGATAAAGAAAATGAGCTCGTTGGAGTGTGATTTATAGGCATAATTAAACCGGTCAGATACAGCTGTAAAAGGATTTGTTTATTTGGCAACACGCAAAATCCCAGTGAAGAAACTGGCAACTTTGTTACACACAATATATTGTGAATTAATGCTGGTAAAGATATAGGAAATGAGTTGAATACATGGTCTAATAAACTGCCCATACATAGAAGGATAATGTTAGGTAGTGAGAAAAGGTGCTTGAGGGGAATAACTGCTGGAAATTTGGTGGTCTTTTTGAAAACTGTTAGGGTTTTATTTATATATTTTCAGAATTCATGATGGAGCCTGACCTGGTCAGCTGTGTGTATTTTTATTCCCATGCAAGAAATAGTGTTTTTAGTAAGGTTTAAGTGTTCTTGAAAAATAATCAAGAATAAAATGGATCAAATATCCTGGCAGTGTGTGGAAAGCAGTATAGACTTTAATGGTTTATTTACTGAAAGCTGATTTGGGCAGCAGTGCACTAATATGTACTTGGTTCTTTCTGGGGGAGAAAAGGTCTATCTCAAGATTGTTTTACTGGGACCCTATTTTAAGTTGGTCCAGAGAACGCTCAAATGATCACCCACCCAAACCAGTCTCAAAAGTTAAATCAAAGCAAGTAAAACCATTTAAAGTCAAAATGAAAATTCCATGTGATGCCTTCTGGTCATGGAGTCACCCAGCTGCAAATAATGGCTTGAAACATGGACAAGCAGTTGGAGGATTTGTACCTGATGATTTTGCATGTTCTTGATCTTGCAGAGATCCTCAAGGCAGCAACTGAGTGAAACTGACCAATTACGTTTTTCTCTGACTGGTTATGGCCCCAATCATGAGCTTGCATGTGCTGACAACTTCCCTCTTGATCGTTTCCAAAGTTCTAACTCTGCTACTGTCAGATATCCTGGTTACAATTTGCAACTTTCTAACAACTGCAAGTACGCAAGATAGATATTGACAAGTAACTACAGTTGTCATTGTTGGCTGACTTTATTTACTGATCTGTAAATAGCTTTTTAAGTGGTGATTCTTTAATTTGCAAAACATTTTGAACAAAAGTGTTGTACACTTTTTAAAAGGCTTTGGGAAGTATTTAAACTTGGGCAAGTACACTATGTAGTGACAGATCTTGTCCGGATTTTCTGTTTGTCAGTTCTGTTTTGTCTCTGCTGGAGTGATTTTTAAAAACAAATCTTGCTGCCGTTCTTTTATGTTTTTCTCCCTGTTGCTTTTTTGTTAGTTTTTATTTCTTGTCTGTTGTCTCATTTTGAAATTAGAAATATTGTGCATGTGCACTCTGACTCAGATTTAACTGGTGTGCTCCTTATACTGAGAAGAATGTTAAGGTCCACTGACATGTACCCAGCAGAACAATTTTGGGTGCTGTTCATCCAAAACACTAAAACCTTTTTGAAACTGGGTAGAGTAAATGGTGACAGAATAGTAGATGTTTTCATTTTCCCTCCTCTTTTTACATAAGCTCACCTCTTAGTGTGCAACGTTGGCATACACGAGGCCTGGCCAGATCTCCATTGCACAGAAGAAATTACACAGGGAGTTTGACACCAGATGAAGCACTGAGTGCTAATGATTTTAAGGATTGCGTGGAAAAGAGGGAGAAATGACTGCCTGTGACTAAGGAACTATTCCTGAACTTGGTCTCAAAAAGAACAATTGTTCTGGAACTTCGGTCTTGCAGCCTGGCTGACCTACTCAAATATCTATAGTGGGGCTTGAACTTGCAACTTTCTGACCTGAACTCAAGAGCAGTAAGTCTAAGCTAAAGCTGACCCAAGTAGTTGACCAAAGAGAGATTGGGGTTGGTTGGCTATTTACTATCATTGAAAACTTTTACCAGCAACCAGTGGACTTTTTCTTTAAACCCCCTGTTCTCAAAATGTAAGGATTTGGTAGCATAACTGAAGTTTAACACACACTGGGTGAAATGAGTTTCAAATTGTAGTAAGTACAACTACTCTGTACTTCCAGGGTGACCCTTTTTCAAAAACAATTTTGAGTCCTCATTTAAGTTGTCTTGTCCAGAAATGTGATGTTGATTTTCTTCATTAGTTTTACAATTGTGAACAGACAATTAAGCATTCAGCTAACAAAATAATTAGTGTAAATTGATTGGCTGTAAAGCAGTTAATATTCATCATCAGTTTTGTGACCTGGGTCAGTTTTTTCCTCCGTTTTTGCTGGTGGGTTAAAAGTGTGTACACATTATATCAAGTACACAGTTTCTCCTACACTGTAAAACATTCCTGTTCCAAGGAGCTCAAACTAGCCAGATTGAATGGATTCAAAATTGAGCACTGTGTCATGAATTGATTAATTTTTTTAACAACCATGCCGAGAAGTTTTAAGGATCTTAAATTTCCATAGGAGCGCATATTTAGAATGGGATCTTTGGACAAGAGGGTAGAAAGAGAGAATTGCTTCTCGCAAGATTCTAAATGGTATATGCAAAAACCCGTGGCCTGCTTTTAAAGTTGTAGTGGATAAAATTGTCTGCAGCTAGGATTTTTGCTCTCCAAGGATTGCAGTTGCACCAATGTTAACACCAACATTGCAATAATTTATGATGTAATTTTTATTGAAACAGTTGTGTGGCAAAATATTTGTTTCTGTATATTTGTTGCACACACAGCTACACATTTTTCTATTTCTTTTTGGCTCCTCTGCCAGGTACCAACAGCAGCATGTATTTCATGGATGCAAGGTGCCCTCCTATCTCCTCCTAGTTGTCATTCTTGATGTGAGCCCAAGTAGTGAGCTCAAGTAGTGAGCTAACAGTTGGTTTGACATGGGGGAGCATATCACAGCTATCCTAAACGTGGGAATTCTTTTATAGGTACAGTGGCCAGTTTATAATGCCTGCAATACCATGTTGGATGAGATCAGTTGATCTAGTACAAATTCACAATTAGCCTTCCTGATGCAGTTGTCTTTGAATCACATCTGGTGCGTTTACTTACTGAGTCGTCAGGGAATCCACACACACAGTTTCTATTTTGAAATTGGTTAACAAATTAGCGCATTTTGTTCAAGCAAACTGATGCTCTATTTGGAATTGTATTACCTGCACATTTAAATGATGGACTTTTTAATATTTTGCTTGCCCCTACCTATTTCATTAATCTAATTCAACCCTGTGAGCTCTCTGCTCATCACTACACAGTTGCCAGCTGTGTCTTCAGCTGTCTAGGCCTCAATTTCTGAAATTTGTCCCTAAATCATTTTACCTTTCTGTCTCTCCTTCTTTCTTTTAAGACACTCCGTAAATCCTACCTCTGTCATTTGTCCCAATATTATCATCTAGTGTCACATGTAGTTTGATAAGAGTCCGGTGAAATACTTTGGCAAGTTCTACGGTGTTAAGTAAGTGCAAATTGATGTTGCGACATGTAAAAGTGGTTAGGATGAGCCACGTTTTTAGGAAGTGGGAAAATGAGAAAAAAGCATAACAAGGATGTGATTTATCAGTAAACTATTGAAGTATATATACTGTTTGCAGAACATGGTGTAGAATGGCACTTCATGAATAAATCAAGTTGCGATTGGCCAAATGTTAGATTTTCTTTTAATTTTAAAATCTAGTTAACAGCCAATATTTTCCCTTTCCAATCCCTAAAAGTAGTATAAATATGACCACTGTATCATTTTTTTCACTATCCTGTCAATGCTATACTATCTGAACTGAAAGTGTTTTCAATATACAAGCTTTTTTTTTCCTTAATTTTCTTTCAATCTGTTCTGAATGTACTGATTTCTGGCTGGTCTACAAGTTCATGAGTTCGGGTCATTCTTCATTCAGATAATCCTGAGTGCGTAATCTTTGCCAATAGATGCCCAGGAGGCTTTCTGACTGGATAACGTCACAAGCAACTTTGATTATATGCTTTTATCAGGTGTGCAAATATGCACCCTTTAAGCAGAGGGCATAGTCAGTTGTTACCCCACTGAAACTGGAACATTATTTAACAATGTAATTGTTTCAGTGAAGGAAATTATCCTGATATCTTCTGGTAAATGTACTTTTCATTAATTTATTTTTGTGTCCTTTGGCCCTTCTTTCATAGTTGCTTTGAAGTAATGCGTGTCTTTGTATATAAACCATAAAATTATATAGACATTAAAAGTATAGTTCATTACACTAAAAACTTATTTAGAAAATAGAAAATTGGATTACTGTCGATAGCAGCATATAAATCGACCCGAGTATGAGAGAATCCCATTTTTTTAATGCTACAATTTCATGTTTAGGCCTGTATTTAGTGTATAATTCAATCTCCTGTTTAGATTTATGCACATATGTGTCGAACAGGTTGATGTGATGCACCTAGTGTATGGATGAAGAGTTAGAATACTTTCTACTTTTGTGTGCTTGTTTGCTTCCCATTTGTAGCCTACATGATGGCTGACCACAATGAACAAAAGAGAGCCAAATGTGTAAGTCTTTCCCTGACAGCGCACAGCCTTTCCAACAGCAAGCTCCTTGTGGCGACATACAGAAACTGGCTCCCTTGCAGGCCCCAGGCTAAACCTTTAGAGGAACTCTGGGGAGGTTTGGCCCCTAACCAAGCAGTATGCAGGCCTACTGGCATGTGGCCACGCCTTGGCACCCACGAAGCAAACTCCTAGCAATGGGTGAATAACTCCGCTGCCTTGGAAATACCTTGAGATTTGAAAGCTAAACCTTGACTGGTGCGCAAAGGCAGACTGATGTCTAAATATGTAAGCATTCCTGTAACTTCTGGAACCAAACCTGTGCCAAATCTATTGCTTTGCATTTCTTCGGAATTGACTGTGGAGGTGAGGGGCGGAGCCTAACATTTGGGCAGCCCGGGGTTTCCATAAATTTTGCCCAGGCTTGTGTCCTAGAGAGGACACTGCAGTTCTTCTGCAGAGTGTTGACACAGCTCTGGAGACAAGTAACCACCATAGTGCAAGCCATTGTCTTGTGGGATGGAAGGCTGCCACTCAATTAAAGCTATACTCAATTAGGTGCTGCCTCTATTTTTCAGCTAAGAAATACATGTTTAGCATTGTACTTTCTTTATATGTCAGCGCATGGGATCAACCAGGCAATATGGACCATGTTGTCAAGATGATATGCAGGAGTTTAAGACACGCTCCAGACAGCAGGCTATGCATTGTGACCAAAAACCAAAATGGGTCCACCTATCAGGTGAAACTAAGTCATAACGTTTGCTAA
This sequence comes from Scyliorhinus torazame, assembly GCF_047496885.1. Taxonomy (NCBI): domain Eukaryota; kingdom Metazoa; phylum Chordata; class Chondrichthyes; order Carcharhiniformes; family Scyliorhinidae; genus Scyliorhinus; species Scyliorhinus torazame. Next base: position 196,746,462 of record NC_092718.1, read on the forward strand.
CTTGTCAAATAACTGCTGCAGCAAGGCAATTCGATGTTTAAAAACTGATGCAAGAATGGAAGAAGAAGGAGCCCTGAAGATCAAATGTGTCATTAGAACAACGACCAGCTATTGGCCTGATCTTGAAGCATGTATCGGAATGGGTCCTCAAAAATCATCAAAATGGTTACATCGTCACCAGAACTGCAATGTTTATAAACACACTTAAGTGTGCCAATTCAAACCCTGAATTCAGCAAAGATTTCCGAGCAACATCTAGTTGGAGTGGCTACTTCATGGAATGAAAACGTGCAGTGTTGCGGCAGAAGACCTAAGACCTTGATGATAAAATTATCAGTTTCCAGTGATTTCTTCATTCAACAGCAGCGTGCCCATTATGTCAAATTGGCAGCATGGCTGGAAATGCCCATGCCCAAATCAGATCGTTTGGTACATTTTGAATATCCAATTCAATAGGTGGAGAGTAAGATGATTTGTTGTGGGGGGATGAATATGAAACCAAAGGTATTTGATCCAGAGTGGGATCCTTAAGATGCTGACACAGCCAAAGTGACTCATGGTGAATTCAATGAACTCTTTGCATCGGATGCTGAAGAAGATGAATTTGATGGCTTTCAAAATGTTATGATTTTGATTCAAGCTATGCTTGTAGAGTTTCATTAAAATGTGACATATTGATTTAATTTGAATTACCGCTATTTTTTTTCCCACATTTCAAAATGGCAACCAGCAACACTAGCTGTTCACGTTTTGTACTTGCCGTATAAGTGGACCCCCATTTTTGGAAGGGCTATTTAATGCTTCAAAGATTGATTTATATGTGACCTATAGTAATCTGTTTTTCTGAATTCGTTACGGCAGCAATTATAATTAAAGTGGACTGTGTATTCACATTTTTCAATTAATGGCTGACAGAATTAAGTTTTTTATTGCGGTTACGAACTGATATGTCTCTGGTTGATGCGATGCATCAAATGTGTTAGTGTAGGGGCAGTGGTTAGAACTCACGGCACCGTGGACCTGGGTTTGATCCCGTCCCCGGGTCACTGTCCGTGTGGAGTTTGCACATTTTCCCTGTGTCTGTCCCGTCTCCTGCCAGCACATAGACTCTTCTTCATCAAGCCCCATGTAAAGCCTCCCTGTGGTGATGTATGTAAGCTGGTACCTGGCACCCTAAGCTAAACCACAGGGGACTCTGAGGAGGCCAGGCCCTGAGGTTCTGGTGCCCACAAATCAACCCTCCCAGCTTTGGGTAGATAGGCCCACTGCCTTGTGGGTGTCTCAGGAGAGAAGAAGGCTAATGGCATAAAGACCAGATAGAAAATCCAGAGTCGAGGCGGTAATCCATCATCTATCAGCCAGCTTTCTGGCAACTCGCTGCAGCATAGCTGGTACCAAACCATATTAGTTTTGTCTTTTCCTTTGGATGATGCCAGTAATGCTGAGAAGGGGTCCTAATGTTTGGGTAACTCTGATCCCTTTTCCCAGGCCTGTGCTCTGGAGAGGACACTCCATCTTTGTAAGTTACGTTGGCACAACACTGGAAAAAATGGGAAGAAACAGTTACTTGTTATAAACTCTCTCTTGATTGGCATAGAACAGAGGTGCCAGATGTTACCTCTTATGGTGGGAGAGATCATAGTGTCTGATTGGATAGTTCTCACCTGCCTTATGTTGGGTAACCCCTAGCAGTTAGGTGCTGTCTCCCACGGCCTGACTTGCTTCATTGGGTTGTTACGGACAGGAGGGGGATTAGTTTAAGCAGCCCTAATTTTCTCCTCTCATTATCTGTGAGCAAGTCACCTGGCTGAAACCCATTATGTTTGGGAGCAGGTAATATTCAGGCCATTAACACCACATTGGACGTTAGGCTACCTTTGTCCTTGGAGATACAGTGTCTCTGGTGGTCAGAATTCTTCTTTAGTAATGCAAAGAAGCTTTGTGCAGCTCCAGAAAGAGGCATTTGTACCTTTTTTTAAAAAGATAACGAGATTCTGCTTGTAGTAATAATCTTTATTGTCACAAGTAGGCTTACATTAACACTGCAATGAAGTTACTGTGAAAAGCCCCCCTAGTCGCCACATTCCAGCGCCTGTTCGGGTACACACAGGGAGAGTTCAGAATGTCCAATTCACCTAAGAAGCACTTAGGGACTTGTGGGAGGAAACCAGAGCACCTGGAGGAAACCCATGTAGACACGGAGAAGGTGCAGACTCCGCACAGACAGTGACCCAAGCCGGGAATCGAACCTGGGACCCTGGTGCTGTGAAGCAACAGTGCTAACCACTGTGCTATTGTGCCACCCATGTTTGTTTGAATGTTAGAACTCCTTCTGGTTTGAGTTATGGCTAGTCAGGTGAAGCCTTGTCCATTTTTAAAGTAAAAATATTTTTTAAGGAGTAGCTTGGTTGATGTAGCTACATATTTATTTTTCTTCCTGTCTCAACTGGGTCAGGGTGCTTGGAGCTTAGAGAGTCATCTCTCAACAGGTAGGTTGCTAATTTATGCACCTGGCAAGACAAACTCAAAAGAAGACACCAGTTTGTTGCATTGCAAGCTGGAACATGAGGACCATGGGTCCTGGTGTTACTGGCGACCAACTGCAGGTGAATGCATGCAAAATAACTGATTGACAAAGAACTTGCAAGGCTCAATTATGGATATTGCTGTGTCGCAAGAAGCTAGTCTCACTCACAGTCAACCCCCTAGAGAGAAACACTACACGTTCTTCTGGCAAGGAAAAGCTTAGTGACAACACGTGAGAATGGAGTTGGTTTTGCAGTGGAAGACAGATCGCTCAGTGAGGCGTCTCACTCTTCACTTCTCAACAGGCATGGGTCCAGTTAACTTCATGTGCGCCTATATCCCAATACTCTACTCCACCCCAGATGTCAAGGATCTGTGAGGCAGTTGACGCTGCCATCAGCAGAATTCCCAGCTCCAAGAGACTGTGCCTTCCGAGGTATTTCATCACAAGCGTGGACCACACGCATAGGGACCAGAGAATCAGGCAAGGTGAACGAAAATGGGCAGAGGACTCATTGTGATGAATAGCTACTTCCAAATCAAACTGTGCCACAAGTTATCCTGGAGACAAACAAGATCACACCACTAACACCAACTAGACCTCATCTCATCACCAGACGTACCACCCTCAACAGTGCCCTCATCACTCGGCTCTTCTAGTGCTGACTGTGACAACGATCATTTCCTGGTGTGTAGCAGGGTTAGGCTGCAACCAAGAAAGCTATACCACTCCAATAAGAAAGGTCACCCTCGGATCAACACTTGCCACACTACTGAACCAGAAAGGACCCAGGAGTTGTTCAATGTTCTCGATCCGGCTCTATCGGGCAACAACATCCAAAGCCAGAACAAGGTATCAAAGTGTGTCAACTGCGCAGTGCCATGTATAACTCTGCTCTCACTGATTAGAGGAAAGAGATCAGAGGAATGCTGACCAGTTTAAAGCTTATTGGACTGAAATGGAGCCAGTTCTGCTACCAAAAAGAAAGTCCTTATGACCTATAAGCCAGTCCCCAGCAAACAAAATCTAGATGCTCTCTGAACAGCCAGAATCGTGGAAAGATTTGTGCCTCAAAACATGCGTTGCTTAAAAAATAGTCACTTTGTACAAAACAAAGGGGATCAAAGTGACTAAGAATCACTGAGGCATCTCCATTATAAGTATTGTAGGGACGGTGTTTGCTCACCTTGCCCTGACCAGGTTGTAGACGCTGACTTCACACATCTAACCCAAGTTTCAGTGAGGCTTCAGAGCTGGCAGATCGACAATTAGCATGATAGTTCTCATTTTGGCAATTACAAAATACTGTGAACAGCACAGACGACTCTGCGTAGGCTTCATAGATGTCACCAAGGCCTTCAACATTATCAGCAGAGATGGACTCTTTAAATTGCTGCACAAAATAGGCTGCCTGCCTGACCTCCTGGATGTAATTTCTTTCCAGGAGAACATGCACAGGTTATTCAACTAAAATAAAACATCATCGGAGGCTTTCAAGGTTAGCAGTAGGCTAAAGCGGAGCTGCGTCGTGGCACCAATCATCTTTTCCTCCATGCCATTATTCTACATTTCCCGTGACTCAAATATGTCTACCTGCATGCCAGAGCCCACGGTGAGCTGTTCAACTTGGTAAGACTGTGTACCAAGGTTAAAGTATGTAATGTCCTAGTCATAGTATCACAGAATTGCTACAGCACAGAAGAAGGCCATTTGGCCCATAATGTCTCATGACTGTTCTCCTAAGGAGCAATTCATATACTGCCACTCCGCTATCCTGTCCCCACATTCCTACCTTTTGAAAATGTAGAAAGATATACGGCACAGAATGAGGCCACACTGCCCATTGTGTCTGTGCTGGCTGAAAAACGAGCCAGTCTGACTGATCCCGTTTTCCAGCACCGTAACCCTGAAGGCTATGGGACTTTCGGTGCATATACAGACACCTTTTACAGTTGATGGTTTCTGCCACGGCTACTTTTTTCAGACAGTGAGTTCCAAATCTGTAGCACCCTCTAAGTGAAAACAGCTTTCCTCCACTCCCCTCTAATCCTTCTACCCATCATTTTAAATCTACGGCCCCTAGTGACTGATCCATCTGTTCTGATGGAAACGGGTCTTTTCCATCTACTTTAGAGGTTAGCACGGTTGCTTCACAATGGCAGGTTCCGAGGTTCGATTCCCGGCTTGGGTCACTGTCTGTGTGGAGTTCGCACGTTCTCCCTGTGTCTGAGTGGGTTTCCTCCGGGTGCTCCTGGTCCCTGCCACAAGTCCTGAAAAACATGCTGTTAGGTAATTTGGGATTCTGAATTCTCCCTCCAGTGTACCCGAACAGGTGCCGTAAGGTGGTGATTAGGGGCTTTTCACAGTAACTTCATTGCATTGTTAATATAAGCCTACTTGTGACAATAAAGATTATTATCCAGATTCCTCACCATCTTGTACATCTCAATCAAATCTCCACTCCGCCTCTTCTGTTCCAAGGAAAACAACCCCAGCCTATTCAATCTTTCCTCACTTCCATTTTTCCAGTCCTAGCAACTTCCTTGTAAATCTCCACTGTACCCTGTCTAATGCAGCTATATCCTTTCTATAATGAGGTAACCAGAACTGCATGCACTACTGAAGTTGCACGACTGAGTTGTGACCTAACTAGTGTTTTATTTGGCTCCAGCATAACCGTCCTGCTGTTTGTAGCCTATGCATATGCTAAGAAAGGAAAGTATTCCATATGCTGCCTTAAACACCTGATTGACCTGTCTTGCTATCTTCGGGGATCTGTGGCTATGCAATCCCGACCCCTCTCAGTATCGTCCCATTTATGGTGTATTCCTTTGCCCGTTTGACCTTCCCAAATTTATCACCTCTCACTTCGCTGAATTGAATTCCCTTTGTCATTTTTCTGCCCACCTGACCAGCCCATTGATATCTTCCTGCTGTCCATGATTTCTCTCCTCATGAACAACCATATTGTCAATTTTTGTGTTGTCTGCAAACTTCTTAACCATACCCCCTACATTTCAGTCCAAATCATTAATCTCTCGCACAAAAAGCAGGAGACCTAAAACTAGACGTAGAGAAGGCAGGAGAAATGGGGACGAGAAAAATATCAGCCATGATTACATGGCGGAGCAGACTCGATACGCTGACTGGCCTGATTCTGCTCCTATGTCTTATGGTCTTACTGAATGCAGAGTCCGTGAGTTGCTGTTTGCTGATGACGCTATGCTGGGATCTCATATTACAGCTTGTAGATTGATTCTCCAGAGCCAGCAAGGAGTTTGGACTGACAAACCTGGAAGTACACCAGGGATCCCCAGCATGTTTTCCATCTGAGACAGTGGCTGGGTCATGTGAGCTGAATGCATGACAGCCGCATCCCCACAGATGTGCTCCATGGCGAGCCTATTATCAGTAGGAGGCCAACTGATCGCCCATATCTATGATACAAGGATGTCTGCAAGCGAGACATAAAGTTGACTGGAATTGAATAGATGCATGATCGGTTCTCACTGCTGGCCAGAGTGCATGAAGACAAGCAGTCAGGAAGGGTGTGGAAAAAGCAGAGGGCAAAAGAAATGACCAGATGTATAAAAAGAGAGCACGACGGAAGGAAAAATACCTCTGACCTTGGGTCAAAACTATTCATCTGTGCCAGCTGCAGAAGGGACTGCCACATATGAATCAGCCTCTACAGCCATCACAGGCTATGTTCAATACAGAAGTGAGGTGCATCATGGATAGGGTCCATTGTCTCTTAAGACAGATGGTTGCCTATGCTGACTGATATAGCTTTCCTTTAAGTTTGTCTGTTGTGCTGCTCCACTGCTGTGAAACATAAATAGTAGCTCTATTTCAAGCTAATGTTGTGTCCTTCTATCTGCTGCAAGGCAGCCTTGGCAAGTCATGTTGCAGCTGTATAGAACCTTAGTTAGGCCACACTTGGAGTATAGTGTTCAATTCTGGTCGCCACACTACCAGAAAGATGTGGAGGCTTTAGAGAGGGTGCAGAAGAGATTTACCAGAATGGTGCCTGGTATGGAGGGCATTAGCTATGAGGAGCGGTTGAATAAACTAGGTTTGTTCTCACTGGAACAAATGAGGTTGAGGGGAGACCTGATAGAGGTCTACAAAATTATGAGGGGCATAGACAGAGTGGATAGTCAGAGGCTTTTCCCCAGGGTAGAGGGGTCAATTACTAGGGGGCATAGGTTTAAGGTGCGAGGGGCAAGGTTTGGAGTAGATGTACGAGGCAAGTTTTTTACACAGAGGGTAGTGGGTGCCTGGAACTCGCTACCGGAGGAGATGGTGGAAGCAGGGACGATAGTGACATTTAAGGGGCATATTGACAAATACATGAATAGGATGGGAATAGAGGGATACGGACCCAGGAAGTGTAGAAGATTGTAGTTTAGTCGGCAGCATGGTCGGCACGGGCTTGGAGGGCCGAAGGGCCTGTTCCTGTGCTGTACTTTTCTTTGTTCTTTGTTGTTCAATCTCAGATCCTGCTGTGGCTTAAGTTCCCTGACTTCCGTATTGTTCCTTCTGTTCTCTGCTAACACTAGATTTGGCTTCAACAGATGTGTTGAATGGCACAGTGATACCAAATAAGTGAAGTGTGATCAGAGATGGGAAACCTGCTTTTAATTTTCTCCCTACCCTTTCTGCTGAGGTCAGTTATAGTTCTCAGTAAATTGTCCTGATTAATCAGATGACAACCACAGTAAGAATCAAACCTTTCTATTCAGCGAACAAGCACACCGAGGTATTGAGTGTGCTTTTGTAATGCTTTCATGTGCATCCTGCCTTTGTCATAGAATACTTCACCATCTATTTCGAGCAGCAAGAAACAAAACACTGTCTAGGGTTTGACCAGTTATTTTTACATATCCTGTTCCGTCCTCTTGAAAATCTGAGTCACAAGATGGCCCAAGAAAATACACCTATCTGAAGTTCCAAATATGTTACACTTTTTGTCATTAGCCACTGACTAGAATAGGCTGCGTAATAAGGCAAAGGTTTTGTAGTGGGCACAGTGGTTAGCACAGTTGCTTCACAGCTCCAGGGTCCCAGGTTCGATTCCTGCTTGAGTCACTGTCTGTGCGGAGTCTGCACGTTCTCCCCGTGTCTGCGTGTGTTCCCTCCGGGTGCTCCAGTTTCCTCCCTCAAGTCCCAAAAGACGTGCTGTTAGGTGAATTGGACATTCTAAATTCTCCCTCTGAACAGACGCCGGAATGTGGCGACTAGGGGCTTTTCACAGTAATTTCATTGCAGTGTTAGTGTAAGCCTACTTGTGACAATAAAGATTATTATTATAAGAAAACGTAGAAAGTATTTCATGGCGAATGCAATATTTCATGCCTAAAGGGAAAAGAGCCGCTAGATTTTTGCCCGCATTCAGATTTACTCCCTCCGACGAGACCTGACACAATTCGATAGAGCTTTCGCATACTGGCACCATTATTAGAATTGTCGATTCCAAATTAGATGCCTTGCAGATTGGTGCAATGTTCCATAAGCTAATACGCAGTTGCTTGAGTTTATTAGACCAAGCAACAGTCTGTCTTCTTTCTTAAATGTTGCCAATTGTCAAAACAGATTTGTAGTATGGATACAAGAAGATTGATTTGAAACTACCCAGTGCCATTTAAAGTTCTCAGATTGCATCTCCCTTTCTGTGGTGGATTGAACACATGATCTTGTGCTAAAATACATGCTGCAACTCTTTAAGTGTTCATAGTTGCTTTTTGCCACTATTTGAATGTGCAAATTATTTACTTAGGAATATTATACTTTAGTGGCTTTAGTTCCTTCTAGTTCATGTTTGTTATGGTGTTCCAAACTGCAACACAATTTTTTGCCATACCTAATCCACCTGTACTATCCTGGCCTTTGTATAATGTTATTCAAGCAGATCAATAACATGCCATTACTGTGTAAGTGATATGGGTAGAATTGGCTTTCTGTAAGAGTGGCAAAAGAATGAACACACACACCAGTCACATTTGTTTTGATTTTTTTGTGAATATAATGTGGGTTTTTTTGTAATTAAACAATGGTATACCCTTTTTTGTGTAAACAGATCTAGCCAAATGTGTGCAGGTACCAGATTTTAAATGTGCTTTGTCTTGAGCTTGACTAATCATGTAAGGAGGATTTAATCCCTTTTTAGTATCTCTAGGTTGGGTACTCTCGGTTTCATATGATTAAAAGAAAATGGAGTTGAAAGCCTTTTAAAGGTAATTTAACAATTAGTTGATACAATTCTTTTTTTAAACTTTGAAAGCTTAAAAGTTGATCCCAAAATATGTTTCATCAACATTAAAGATGCAATGTTTATTTTGTTTCAAATGAAACATTTTTAATGTGTTACTGCTTCTGAACTTGAACTTTAAAGGGGTTAAGTAGTCAGGTCAGCACCTCCACGCCACTAAATCATGGGAACGGAGGCAAAATATCCTGTAACTTTGTTGATCCAGTTGGGAGAAAAAATATGATTCTGGCTGTGCGGACTATGTTCTGAAGCACATTAAACAATGGGCACCATAGTTTGTGACAACATTGAAATATGACAGTTTGGTAAATGACAGAACATTCATCAATCCGCCCAATGTCAGTTTAAAAGTTAACAAAAAATAATTTTGAAGGGTAGAAGAACAGAGCCAAGTTATCCATGACTGATATAATGTTGCTGGCAAGCCCGCATTATTGCCTTTTGAGAAGGTTATCGTGAGCTGCTTTCTTGAGTCACCTCAGTCCCTGTGGTGTAGGTGCACCCACAGTTCTGTTAACAAATTCCTAGATTTTAAAAAAAAAAATTTTGATTACCCAATTATTATTTTTTTCCCAATGGGCAATTTAGCGTGGCCAATCCACCTATCCTGCACATCTTTTGGGTTGGGGGGGTAAAACCCACGCAGACATGGGGAGAATGTGCAAACTCCACACGGACAGTGACCCAGGGCCGGGATTCAAACCCGGGTCCTCAGCGCCACAGTCCCAGTGCTAACCACTATGCCACATGCCGCCCCAGTGACAATGAAAGAACATGTAGAGTAGCATGTGGCTTAGAGGGGAACTTGCAAATGGTGTTGCTCCCATTTGTCTGACGTCCATTTTTCTTGGGTGGAGGCTGTGGGTTTGGAAAGTGCTGGCAAAAAAGCCTTGGCAAGTTGCTGCGGATGCATCTTGTAGATGGAACACAGTGCTCCCACTATACATCAGTGGTGTAGGGAACAAATGTTTAAGGTAGCTGATTGGGGGGGGCTGCTTTGTCCCACATGATGTTGAGCTTCTTGAGTGTTGAAGCAAGAGGAGAATAGTCCATCGCTATCCTGACACTTGGTTTATGGATGGTGGGCAAATTTTGGGGAGTCAGGAGCTGAGTTACTCACCACAGAATTCCCAGTCTCTGACCTGCTCTTGTAGCCACACTGTTTATATGGTCGGTCCAGTTAGGTGTTTGGTCAGTGGTAACCCCCAGAATGTTAATGTAATTTTCCTTAACATCAACTGCAAATATTGTGCATAATGTTGAATCTGTCATAGAACATACAGTGCAGAAGGAGGCCATTCGGCCAATCGAGTCTGCACCGATCAACTTAAGCCCTCACTTCCACCCTATCCCCGTAACCCAGTAACCCCTCCTAACTGTTTTGGACACTAAGGGCAATTTAGCACAGCCAATCCACCTAACCTGCACATCTTTGGACTGTGGAAGGAAACTGCAGCACCCGGAGGAAACCCACGCAGACACGGGGAGAACGTGCAGACTCCGCACCGACAGAGACCCAAGCTGGGAATCGAACCTGGGACCCTGGCGCTGTGAAGCAACAGTGCTATCCACTTGTGCTGCCCTGTTTGAAACCTGAGTTAGTTACTATAATGGTGCTACACTGGACAAAAGTTTGTTCAGTTTGAAATGTCATACATGTGGCCTAGCTAAAATTTGTTCCAGCAAAGTTGAACACTGTAAATGTTTCCTTCAACTTACTATGACACAAGTTACAAATGAAATATGACATTTTTCAGGCTGCCAAGTAGTTAGGACTTCATAATATGAGGTTGTTTTCTTTTTACCCTTTCGGGGTGAGTGGTGAATGCTATTTGTTACCTCGTCCAAATGGCCATTATCCAAATATGAACCTTGAGTGAGATTTATCAACAAACTCTTCAAACAGGGGATACATTGCAATCAAAATGACTTTAAGCACTGGTGTCCACTTCTAGCAGAGATTCTTGGATCATAATCAGGGGTAAGAACTGCTCGAAATTCCATCTAATCTAATCCTAGGTATTTATACCAACTGCAATGCCCTCACTTTTATTCTCGCTAAGATTAGCCAAATTCCAGCAGATAACTTGCATCGACTTTTCTGGTCTGTGAGGTCCAAGTACTGAACAGCTATATTAGATGTAGAATACCAAATGTGTGGTCCGTCCATTATGATTTTTGGAATTCTAGGTCCGTGTCTGTAGTAATTATTTGCAACACATTATCACCATTGATGAGTAAAGCCCATGTCCTGTGTATTTGTTTTAAATACTGATATGCCGGGAGACCACAGCTACAGCAATTTGATATTTGTGTTTATTTTGTGCATGTCTGATTACCTCAGCAAGGGAAGGAATGGTGTTCGGGTTCATGATTTATTCTTCATGTTTGTCTTCAGTAATGCTGTTTCCTAGGTTAAGCATGATGACACCGGTTAATCAAGTGCAGAATTCCTTCTCTATTACTTGACAAAGCAGTCACAGTCAACATTGGTGAATGAGCCATATCGTATTTCAAGAGCCCAATTTTCTCCCCATGTCCTTTCTGAAAGGATCGATTTCTTTGTTGGGTGCAGTTGAGTAGCTACTGGTTATCCTCTTGTACCTTGACTATTAGTGCGCATTATAGATGTAATTGTATCGTAGAATCTGGACGCTCAGGAGCAATTTAGCGTGGCCATCACCTTGCCTGTACATCTTTGGACTGTGGAATGAAACCGGAGCACCCGGAGGAAACCCACGCAGATATGGGGAGAATGTGTATACTCTATACAGATGTCGCCCAAGGTTGGAATTGAACCCGAATCCCTGGTGCTGTGAGGCAGCAGTACTAATGACTGTGCCGCTACTATTTTTAACATTTGCAATGAATGAAGGCTCAATCAGCAAATGCAAAGTTCTCATCCAATATTCACAGATGTGAGCTCTCAGACCGATAAGGATTTTCACTCTCCCACATCGGGACTCGTCAGCTAACTTAGGAGTTTATTCAGTGTTATAATAATGAGAATACACAACTTTGTTTCCTTTGGGTAAATATTCCTGGTTGTAATTTAGCTGCTGTGATACTGGCATAAAAAGAGAAACTTAATTGTAGTTTGAAGTGTTTAGAATTTTTAACCAGCATGATATTGACTGTCTGTTCTTGAAACAAGCTTTGCAATCTTTTTAAGCTGATGTCCCTTATTCTTCAAATCACCCTTTTCATTTGTTTAAGGCATTGCTGGCATGGCCAGCCTTTATTGCCCTTTGAAAGGTGGAGGTGAGCCACCTTCATAAACTGCCGTAGTCCATGTGGCCATGCCCCTCCTACAATGCTGTTAAGTCGAGAGCTCCAGGATGCTGACCCAGTAACCAGGAAGGAACAGCAATATATTTCCAAGTCAGGATGGTGTGTGTTAGATATGTCACCAGTTGACCGAAGTTTACTTTTGTTCAGCAAAGTATCTTTTCAAAGTATTGATTTAGGCTCTCATTTCTACCTTCATTCATGTGAGTTCTGCCTGAAGGCAAACCCTTTGGCCATTGGCCTCTGATACTTCACCCTGAGCCATTTCTTTGGGTATGCCATTGTCCTACACTCCTCCCAGGGCAGGTTGAGGAGGCCGGTCCTTCGTCTACCTCAACTAGGATGAGAATTGAACTGCCATGTTGGTGTTATTCTGAACCTAATGCGAGTCATCTAGTCAAATGAGCTAATAGCTCTCATTTCAATGCTGAAATAACTACAGGTACTCTAGCTTTAAGATTCTTAACAACAACCATCTATTGCTGCGAGTATGCACACCATGTATAATGTTCTTTTGCCTTTCTATTTCCTTTCATCACTGGGAAAATATGGTAATTCTATCACAGACTGTAGATTTTTGAGCCATCTGTGCAGATTCACCTTGCCAAAGAAACGGAAGAGCAATATTAAAACATTACCCCATTTTTTCATTCTTAAACTTGGGGAAGGGCTTTTCTGACTTTAGTCTCTACAATACTTAATGCTATATATGAATGTGTTTTTTGCATTTTATTGTAGCTGGCTGTAAAGCAATGTTTGCAAAGGGTTAGAGATAGCTACTTGCCCACCCATGAAATCAGGCATGCATGTGTTATATGAAGGAGCTTGGAAAAGGAAAAGTGGGGGACAAAATTCTAACACGTGTTGAATTCTGTTGTACCAATTTGTTAACTTTTGAAATACAAAAGGAATAGTGATGATTTCAGTATAAATCTCCAACAAATAATTTGCATTTAAAAGAATGTTAACATTAGTCATTCTTCTTCTGATTTATTGTAATGATTTTGATAGTAACCACATTTCAACTCTATTACAGCATAAGAATAACTGAACAAACATTCCCAGTGAAGTAGAGAATATATTCATGTAAAAATATAAACTTTATTAATTTGGTTCAGAATTATGTTGAGATTCTTTGTCCTTTCCCCTCCCTGCGTGTTATAGATTAACTAGGGAAGAACAAATGTTTCGGGAATTGATGCACTGAAAAACTATTGCTGTATTTTTCTTGGCACAAAAATACTTTTTGATCCAGATTTGTACAGTGATTACTTCCCCTCGTTAATCTGTAATAACATAAGGATCAAGGATGCAGAATCTCAACATAGTTCCTGAACAATATAAAAATATATATATATGTTCCTGTAGCTAAATCTTTCTAAAGCTGTTCTCTACTTCGCTAGGAATGTTTGTTCAGTCATCCTTGTGCTGTAATATCTAATTGAAGGGTAGTTACTGTCGTGGTTTGGTTGAATCATTTTTGACTCAATGATGCCTTAAGCACTGTTTCCTAGGTAACCGCTAATTTAAAGTCAATGCAACGTCAAAATGTTTTTACTGCTGCAATTATGAACAAAGCTTTTACTTCTGAAAATAACTGTTAAAAACATTTTTTGTGTGTAGTACTGTACAAGAAATAATTTAAAGAGACTGTAGCTATTTAAAATGTTGCTTGCAGTAAATTAAGAAGAGCTGGTGAAAAAACTGGAAATGTGATGAGTCAGTTGGCCTTCAGTAGGTAGAGCTCTTGGGCCTAGATAGTCTAGCCAGATTTTCATGTTGGCATGGAAGGGGAAGGGAGTTCACTTGTTGTGATGGTGAATATAACCGCCATTTGAGATTACTGTAATTGCCCCCGTTTGTTTCATGTAATTCACCATGTAATTTACTTTTCCATATTAATATAATAATAAATATTATGGCTATACACAGTCCAACAGTGCTGAAATGCTTTTATTGGAGAGGGTGGATGTCAAGGTATATATGTCCTGCTTACAGTAGCATCCTAATCATAGAAGACCAGTTTTGATTTTTCTGCATTAAATACCTTGATGCCTGATAGTTGATGCTTGGGGGTTTTTCATTTGCACCTTTGGCTGAAATGCACCTTTTGAAAATCTTGATTATTTCTAACTTGGATTATGTTTATTTTTTAATTTTTTGAGTGGGCAAACGTTAATGTGAACAGGATTGCCTTATGTTTTTAAAATTTTGAGTTTTATTCTCATCTGTATGCAAGTTACATGAGATCATGATGGACATGGTGATCGATCAATAATAGCTGCTGAACATATAGTTTTTTGCACTCGCGTTCTAAGGCAGATGACTCCTATTATGGAGGGCTTTATTATTGTTCTAAAGATGCAGAAAAAAGTATGGATTGCAATGTATATAATTGTATTGATTTCTTTATATTTTTGCTTCCAATTACCCCCTTACCAAGAATCTATCCACCTCAGCCAAAAAATATTCAGACTCTGTTTCCGCCATTTTTTTCAGGAGAGCGTTCCAAAGACTCACAAACCTGAGTGAAATAAATTCTCCTCATCTCTGTTTTAAATGGAGATTTTTATTTTTAAACAGTGACCCCTAGTTCGAGATTCTCCCACAAGAGAAAACATCCTCTCCACATGCACCCTGTCAAGATCCCTCAGAATCTTGTATGTTTCAATCACGTTGCCTCTTACTATTCTGAACCCCAGCAAATACAAGCCTAGCCTGCCCGACCTTTCCTTATAAGCCAACCCATCTATTCCAAGTATTAATCTGGTAAACCTTCTTTGAACTGCTTTCAGTGCATTTACATTTTCCTTAAATAAGGAGACCAATCCTGTATGTAGTACTCTAAATGTTGACTCACTAGTCTGCTATGCAGCTGAAGCATAACCTCCCTACATTTGTACTCCGTTCCCCTTGCAATAAATTATAACATTCTATTAGCTTTCCTGATTACTTGATGTAGTTCCATACTAATGTTTTGTGATTCATATACTAGGACATCCAGATCCCTCTACATCTCAGAGGTCTGCAATCTCTCACCATTTAGTTAATATGCTTCTCTTTTATTCTTCCAGCCAAAATGGAAAATTTCATATTTTCCCACATTACACTCAATTTTCCAAATTTTTGCCCACTCCCTTAGCCTATCTATATCACTTTGTCACCTCCTTATGTCCCCTACACAACCTACCTTCCTATCTAACGTTTGGTCGCCAACAAATTTGGCAACCATTCCTTCAATCCTTTCATCCAAGTCATTGATATAACTGGTAAGCAGTCGAGGTTGCAG
Organism: Scyliorhinus torazame; assembly: GCF_047496885.1. Classification (NCBI taxonomy): domain Eukaryota; kingdom Metazoa; phylum Chordata; class Chondrichthyes; order Carcharhiniformes; family Scyliorhinidae; genus Scyliorhinus; species Scyliorhinus torazame. The sequence continues at coordinate 196,761,837 of NC_092718.1, forward strand.
ACTGATCCCTGTGGCACACCACTTATTACATCTTGACAACCTGAAAAATACTCATTTATGCTGACTCTACTCCCTGTTAACCTTCTATTCATGCCAATGTGTAACCCTTCTACTATGAGCGTTTGTATTTCGCAATAACCTTTGATATGGCACTTTATTAAAAGTTGTCTGGAAATCTAAGTATTTATTCTGCAATAAAGTTCTATTCTGTCAATAGGTACTAGATTTTCTTTGTAACAAGATTTCCAGTGGACAGGACCAGCGGTGATAGAAACACCCATTCCAGTGGACACTTCACTTTTTCTTCATATTTGCATGTTAATATTCTGCAATTTTTGGTAGGCACTTACCAAACCACAGCTCACACGCTACTTGCCCGTGGAACAGCACACAGGAATTTACACAGCAGCGCACGTCTTTGAGATCATAAAAATGGAACAACATTTTTTAAAATTCATTTTGTAAACCTGATCGTTTCCTCTGACAGACGGGATTTTCCAGCCCCATTGTGGGGGAACCCGCTGCAGGAGATTCAGAGCCCAGCCAAACATCCATTGACTTTCGGCAGGACTGGATGATTCCAACGGTGGGTAGAACTGGAAAATCCCACCCTTAGGTTCTCATGTGACAGACTAAATTCCTGTGTGCTGTTCCACGGGCAAGTAGTGTGCGAGCTGTGATTTGGAGATAACTTGAGAAATGTTCACCCTAATGTAATTACTGGCTTTTAAAATTTGCTCAACAAATAGATATAGTGTTGCACTTCATTAATGTCTTTATTGGCCATTAAGTTAGATTGTGTTTCTATCCACTGCACCATATCTGCTTCATAGCAATTAAATTAAAATAATTATTAAAACTAACCAGTTTTTGAAGATGAACCAATAATTGAAATAATTATATTTAGCTTCTGTATCTCCTAGAGATTATTGATTAATTCCTCCAAATATACCCCCACTTTTTTCTCCACTGCTAACAGTATTCTTTAAGCTCCTCTTCCCTGTTTCTGCCAACAATAAGTATGTATAGATTATGGACTACTTTGTCATGAAGATAATACTTTTCAATCAGCTGCCTCTGCTGTGTTCCTCCCACTAGCCCACCTGGCCAAGTTTCCCCTGCTTTAGTCTCGAGCTGCCATCTTTAGTTTCTCTTCAAACTTCCCTCGTGTCTTCTCAAAGCTCATCTTGTCCATGAGACCCACCTCTGTTCCCTCAAACATTTCTCTCTAAACTGCTGACCATCAACTTCCCATCTTGCTTCCCATTTTCATGGAGTCTCCAAGAGACAAAAGGTTTATTCCCAAGCTTCAGGTGCACAACTCCCGGCAATATTGAACTGGGTGAGTGTCTGGTCAGTCCCTGACTGGTCGGCTTTATACAGGAAGTGATTAACCTGCCCCACCCCCTCAGCAGGGAAAGCATGTATTCTGCAAAGGACTCTGGGAATATGACCATCGCAACCCCATAGATTCCACACGTGCATAAGTTATTACATCCCCCCCCCCCCCCCCCACCCCTCCAAAAAGTCCGAAGGATGCTCCAACAGCCGTGGACAAGGAGGAGGAGAAACAATCTCTTTGGCTCAGGTGGAATATCCTCTGTCCGAGGCACCGGGTCCAAAGGTGAATATCGCATCAAGGAACGCCGCTTCCTACAAGAAAGCAGCTGGAGCATGGAGTCCACCTCAGAGGCTGCAGAAGGCTGTGTGTTCATCTGAATCCGAAGAGGCCGTATCCCATGGTCGTGCATCGAGACATTCATGGGGCATCATAGCAGGTCTGTCGGACAGCGGAAAGGGGCGCACATCCTGAATCTGACAAAAGATGATCCAGATCATGCCTCAGCAGCTAGCCGCCAACCTGGTCTCAGTAGGAGACTGGTCCAGTCTGGCAGAGAATAGTCCCCGAGAGCGAGCGGGAGCCGATGGCGGAATTCCGGATGAACACTGTGTCTCCTGGAGAAAAATGCCGGGGCGGATGACTGGAAGCAGGGCAGCGTCCCTGCAACTCCTGGGTATGACGCACCTTTGCCCTGATATTAGGGAACATTAAACTCAGACGGGTAGGGAGTCGCCGGCTCATGAGCAACGCCACCAGAGCCACTCCAGTCATAGTATACGGCATGGTCCGGTATGCAAACAAGAACTGAGCCAATCTCGTACCCATGGATCCTGAAGTCTGTTTCTGGAGCTCTCGTTTGAATGTCTGAATGGCTTACTCAGCTACCCATTAGACGCCGGGTGATAAAGTGCTGTCTGCCCGCACATGCTGAATCCCATAGGCCTTTATGAATGCCGAGAACTCCTCACTGGCAAAAGAAGCCCCATTATCCGTGATGAGGACCTAAAGGATGCGTTGCAAAAGAGACGCACAGTTTCTTGACGGTTGCTCGAGAGGTGATGATCTCCAACCACCAAAAGGTGAAACATCGAGCCCTAGGTATAGGGAACTGGATGTGCCCGGAAATAGCGCGGCCAGAGCCTCTGGGTCCAACTGTATTTTGGCCACGGATCCTTTGATGGTTCCCAGATGGGGCTGGAAAACATCTAGGAAGGTCCCAAGCCCCTCACACAGTGCAGAATGCACTGCCAATCCAAACGCAAGTGTCGCAACCAATCGCACCCCAGCAGGCTGGGGCAGTCCTCATGAATAACAATTAAGTGGAGTTGAGCTGACTTGACGGCCATAAACCATGGAAATCAATGCCATCCCCATGATCAGTTGTTCGCCTGTGTATTTGGCCAATCAAGCCGCCGTGTCTGTCAAAGCCAAAGTTTTTGTATGCCCCGTCGTTTGCGATCAGAGGTGCTAGGGCCACCATGGACACCACTACCCTAGTGTCCAACTCCATGTGCAACATGCGCCCATCCACCTTCTCTGGGACCCGAATGGGGGCTACACCAGTTGCCAGCACGCAATGTAACTGCATTGTGGTCTCTTCTTCTGGAACATCCAAATGAAAATTGTGATCCCGAGGCAGACACGTACCCGGCCGGAGTGCCTGGACCATTGGAATACCCCCTGTTATCTACGGTTGCGCGATGGCCGCATGTCTCGCACAGAAGCGAATGGCCCTCCAGCGGACTACGAGCCTGTGACCAAAGGCAGAGGCCTTGCCACCTGTCAGACTTGGTTTTTGGGGGTGCCATGGGAGGGACTGCATCCCAAAGCGTTTACCTCCATGCCCAGTATTACCTGAACCTCACAAACCGAGTTCTCTCCATATTAGCAGACTCACTGATTTTCCTTGACCGGGTCATGAGCTCGGTGACCAATGCACATGGGGCTCTCTCCATCGCGTTAAACTGGACTATGACGGTTGGTGTTGAGCGGAAGTGCTGGCTGATTAGATGGTCAAAGGTGCAGGTGTCCAGCACTGCCGGGTGTGCAAGGCTCCGGATAATCCCATAAGTATGGGCTCTGCAAGTGGTCAGCAGGATTACTGTTTGGTGTTCATCCTCTGTGATGTTATTGCCGCAAAATAAATAGCGCATTCATTCCGTGTACTGGGCCCAGTCCTCCACTCCGACGTCAAAAGCGTCCAGTTGCCCAAACAGTGGCATGGCGAAAAAAAATAAGGCTCCTACCAGTAACACTAATGCCAGGTGGTGGTGGAACCGGCAAGGCCACAGCATTGACAGCAGACCAAGTTTACTCCTCATCGCCAGTTTTGTGCATACAAATGAGGAGTCTACACCAAGTTTGAGCAAGAGGCGAAAGATTTGTTCCGAAGCTTCAGGTACACCGCTCCCATTGATACCCAACCAGGTGAGTGCTTAATACAGGAAGTGATTAGGCTTCCCGTCTCCTTAGTGGGGAAGTACGTATTCTGCAAAAGACTCTGGGAATACGATCGCCCCGACCCTGGACCTTCCGCACGGGTATATGTTATTACACCCATGTTGGTCAATATTATTAACGGTTGTCTCTCTTCAGGAGAGATCTCTCTCTCTCTCTCCTTTAAATCTGCTGTTGTCACCGACTTCTAAAAGAAAACGACCCTTGAATCCACTGACCTTGCAAACTACTACCTATCTCAAATTATTCTTGTCTCTCCAAAGTCCTTAAACCAGTTGTTTTCTCCCAAATGTTTGCTCATCATTCCTGGAACTCCATGTTTGCATCACTCCACTCACTCCGATTTCCGTCCCTGCCACAGTACTGGAATGGCTCTTGATAGATTCACAAATTACATCCTTTATGTGGACTGTGACAAAGTATTTGCACTGTTACAAGTATGACAGAACAATGTTTTTCACTTTTTAAAATGTGAACTAAATCGGGGTGGGTGATTGTATTTTATCACAAATGCATGTCCAGTTGGAGTGGATATATTGTAACATTTGGTGGTAAAGAAAAAGGGGCGTGATTCTCCACACCCGCGGCGGTTGGGAGAATCGCCTGGGTCGCCAAAACTTCCCGCGGCGCCGGTCCGACGCCCTCCCGTGATTCTCCCAAGCGGCGAGAACGGCCCCGTCGAGTTCCGCGCTGCGCAGGCCGGAGAATTGCCCGAGACGTCCAAAATGGCGATTCTCCGCCACCCCCTGCTATTCTCCGGGCCGGATGGGCCGAAGTCCCGACGGCGTGACCCCAGTTCACGGCGTCGCCGTTCACACCTGCTATTTAAAGTCGTCAGCCAGTCGTGCTGACTGACACTGAGCAGGGGGAGGTGAGCGGACTGTTCCGCAGCGCCTGGAGACCGGGTCGGCTTAACCGAGAAGGCTGCGGCCAAAGGGTGTGTGTGGGAGAGTGTGCAGGTGGGGGGGGGGGGGGGGTGGGAGAGTGTGCAGGTGGGAGGGGGGGATGAGGGAGAGTGTGCAGGTGGGAGGGGGGTGAGGGAGAATGCAGGTGGGAGGAGGGGTGAGGGAGAGTGTGCAGGTGGGAGGGGGTGAGGGAGAGTGTGCAGGTGGGAGGGGGTGAGGGAGAGTGTGCAGGTGGGAGGGGGTGAGGGAGAGTGTGCAGGTGGGAGGGGGTGAGGGAGAGTGTGCAGATGGGGGGGGTGAGGGAGAGTGTGCAGGTGGGAGGGGGGTGAGGGAGAGTGTGCAGGTGGGAGGGGGGATGAGGGAGAGTGTGCAGGTGGGAGGGGGGATGAGGGAGAGTGTGCAGGTGGGAGGGGGGGATGAGGGAGAGTGTGCAGGTGGGAGGGGGGGGGATGAGGGAGAGTGCAGGTGGGGGGGGGGTGAGGGAGAGTGTGCAGGTGGGAGGGGGGGGATGAGGGAGCGGCGTGCAGGTGGGAGGGGGGTGAGGGAGAGTGTGGATGGTATCATCCATCCGCGGATGCCACATGTCAGCCGCCCTGATATGGCAGGACGGTGACGAGGACACGGCCGCAGGTTGCGTGTGGCTGATGGGCACAGGCGAATGGCACACTAGTGAGGAGTACGGTGTGAACTGACCGTTGGACGCAGACAGTGACCAGGTGTTAGACTGGCTGCGTGTCTGCAGCGCGACCAGACCACCGGGACACACGGATCTCTTGCAACCCGGCTGGCGAGGTGTGGAAGAACCTCGGTATAACATGTCGTTTCTCTGCCCCCCACCACCCTCCTGCAGGTCACCATGTATGCCAACCAGACAGCGATGTTCACTACCGTGGTTGGAGCCGCAGCTCTGGAGTTTTGCCATCCGGCAGCATAGAGTCAGACGGCCCACAGTGGCTGCAGATGCAGCGGTTGCCGGTGCAGCAGAGGGGATGGCCGCGGAGTGGCCCGTCGTCGACGCGCAGGTCGCAAGCGCTCAGGTCCCGAATGTACAGGGGGATGCCGAGGGGAACATTGCCCGCCAGACGGCGAGGAATGCAGAGGAAGTGCTTGGGGGGGGGGCGGCAGCAAGGGGGGGGGGCGGCGGCAGCGGGGGGGGGGGGGCGGCGGCAGCAGGAGGAGGAGGAGCAGGAGGATCCACTGATGGTGGTACCAGGGCGCCACAGGCGTCCAGCAAGGCCGAGGGTGTACCGTGACAGAATGTTATTCGAGGCCCTAACGGTCATCACATGCAGGAGGAGACTACGGTTCAGCAGGGAGACGGTCGCACATTTATGCCAGCTCGTGGCGCACCTCGCACCACGTGGAATGGGTGGAGGACACACGATACCAGTCTCCGTCAAGGTGACGGTGGCCCTAAACTTTTATGCGACCAGTTCCTTCCAGGCGCCGAGCGGGACCTATCCGGGATATCACAGGCATCGGTCCACAGGTGCATTAGGGCCGTCACCGACGCCCTGTACGTCATAGCGGACAGGTACATTCAATTCCCCGAGAACCAAGCACAGCAGGAAGCACGGGCACGTGGATTCGCCAAGGTGGCCGGGACACCGATGGTCCTGGGTGTCATTGATGGTGTGCACGTCCCCATGCGCCCACCTGCAGACAACAGGGAAGTGTTCATGAACAGAAAGAGCGCATACTCCATGAACATTCAGGTGGTGTGTGACCCCCACATGAAGATCATGCACGTGTGTGCAAAGAATGTAGGCATGATGCCTACATTCTGGCACAGTCGTTCATCCCTGCAATGTTCGATGGATGCCCCCCCCCCGGCTGAGGGGCTGGTTGCTGGGCGACAAGGGCTATCCGTTGAGGTCATGGCTAATGACGCCAATACGGAGGCCTCACACCAACGCGGAGAGCCTATACAACGAGGCACATGCAGCAACCAGGGGTGTGGTGGAGCGGTGCTTCGGCCTGCTGAAGATTCGCTTCAGATGCCTAGACCGATCAGGAGGGGCCCTGCAGTACCAACCCGACAGGGTTGGTCGCATGGTTGTGGTCTGCTGTGCGCTGCACAACATTGCCATGCAGAGGGGAGATGACCTGGTGGAGGAGCCGGAGGGAGGACCTGACGGCACCGGAGCCAACGCAAACGAGGGGGATGGGGAAGAGGAGGATGCGGAGGAGGAGGAGGATGGCGCGCATCAGGGTGGGGGGAGGGGCGCAGGACACAGACACTGCCCGGCTGCTCATTACATCCAGGAGGCTGCGCGACGGCGGGCACGTGACGCGTTGGTGGCCGCACTGTTCACGCACTGGGGGGGTGGGATTCGCTGAACACTGCCACTTGCACCGTCACTCCTGTACACGGGCACCACACAGCACCAATTCCACATCACCTTACCACTGCGGCACTACAGGATTGCACAACATTGATGATTGGGTACGCGGGTGTGATCAGTGCCATGTTGAATGATGACGGCCTGCTCTGCGATGAGCTGTGTGCTCAGATTCGCCAGCCGAGGTCTGACTCATGGCTATAGTTGAACCATGCACTCCGCTCCGGGTCACAGCCTTAGTGACGGATATTTCACCACATGCCCGTGGGGTGGCTGGCGTCGGTGTACTGAGGACAACGGTGTCCGATTATGGGAGGCAGGGGGGGAAAGGGACAGCACATCCGGAACAGACCTTGAACGACTCATATACCACTACGCCAATCGGGCACCCTCACGAGCCCCCTGGCACCGGACATAGCACACAGTCTTACAAGTCAAATTTAACAGTGAGTTTATTCGTGTGGTTAACATAGGTGCCCTACCCACTATAACTAGACTGTGCCCTGCACCCGTGCCAACTTACATGCCTAACGTCTTTGCTTTACGAGCCCTACCACTACGTCTAGGTGTGTTCCCAGATTGTACAGCAGGAGTGGAGGCGGACTGCTGAGAATCACGGCCTTCGACATGGCTCCCCGTCGGCACACGTTTCCTGGGGCGGCCCGGCTTCGATGGGCCAGGCTGCTCGGCGGGCGTGCTGGATGGCGTGGTGCCATCCTGACCTGCCCGCTCCCCACCAGATGCACCAGGGACGGAATGGGGGGAGGCCGAGTGTACCGGGACGTCCCTTGATGGAGCTACCGGGACAGGCCCCAGAACCACCTCCTCCCTCGGGGAGCCCGGTGGCCCCCGGGCCTCACTGTGGGATGGAGATGCGCTCGGAGACATGCCCCATCGCACCATCGCCACCTGCCACTGCCAGTCCTGGAGGCCTGCAGCAGTATCGACCACGGTCCAAATGTTCGCCGAGACGGAGCACAGGGAGTGCCACATTCCTGCCAAGGACTGTGCGATCTCGACCTGTGAGTGCACGACGCCATCCATCACGTGCGCCAGGTGGACAATGCTCTCCGTGACCGACTGTTGGGACTGTGCCATCACTTGCTGGGACCGGGCCATGGCATGGTGAGACTCAGCCAGGGCCCCGAGAGCGGCGGCAGTGTCCTGTTGGCTCTGTGAGATGGCTGCCTGTGAGAGGGCAGCCCTCTCCTGGGCCATGGATGACGCGTGCACGTTAAGCCCAACGCCTTGCAGAACGTGACTCATGGCCGAAACCCATTGCCTCCACCGCGGACGCCCGTGCGGTGTCGGCCTGGGTGGCTGCGATGAGCGGCACCACTCCCTGCTCCTGGACGCGGATAGACTCCTCGAACCGCGTGTGCAGGTCCTGGAAGATGGCCCTCATCCCGTTATTCAGTCCCTGGGTGTCCACATGCATCGGTTGTCCGAGTGGGCCAATTACATCCAGGAACCCGGGAACCATCTGGGTGGCAGCTGGTTGCTGGGCCTGGGCTGCCCTCTGACCGTCCAGCCCCTCGGCTGCTCCAAACTCCACCTGCTGAACCGGCTCGGCTGTGGGGTGCGTACCAGACAGTGACTCGGGAGCCTCATCACTTATATGCCCAACCGAGGTGGGTGTCTCTGTGTTGGTGAATGGTGTGGGAGATAGCAGTGCCGCAAGCTCGAGGTCATCGTCCGTCAGGAAGTCTGGTGTGTACTGGTCCCCCTCATGGCCCGGCGCAAGCTCCATGTGGGCCATGTCGTCTTGACCTCCAGGTGAATCCAGCGGGTGTGTGGCCGTGATGTGCGCTTCGACATGAATGTCCACCCTGTGCCCCTCACTATTGTCTGTCTCGGTGGTCTGAGCGTCCCGGTCCTGCGTCCCAGACTGAGAGGTTTGCCCTCCTGTCCGACCGACTGCCAACCTCTGGCGTGCGTCCCTGGGTGCAGTTGCCGATGTTCCGCTGTTTCCTGGGCGAGACGTCCCTGGACGTTCGGCGGGTGGCCCTGGGGAACATAAAGATTCGGGGTTCGTTAGACACGGTGGCCCGGGTGTATGGTGGTGGTGGGTGCACAGTGTGAGGGGGGAGGGGATCGAGGGTGAAATGGCCAGAGTGTGAGGGGGGATGAAAAAATGAAAATCGCTTTTTGTCACAAGTAGGCTTCAATGAAGTTACTGTGAAAAGCCCCTAGTCACCACATTCCGGCGCCTGTTCGGGGAGGCTGGTACGGGAATTGAACCGTGCTGCTGGCCTGCTTGGTCTGCTTTAAAAGCCAGCGGGGTGCAGTGGCCAGAGTGTGAGGGGGGATGGGATTGAGGGTGCAGTGGCCAGAGTGTGAGGGGGGGCGATGACAGGTTGGGGGTGGGGAGGGCATGCAGGGTTCTCTCACTTGTTTCTGCGCCTCCGACCTGGCACCTCATCCGCCACGACCTCCCGGGTGGCGGATCCCCCAGCGAGGCCAGGGCCCTCTGCTCGTGAACGGTTAGGGGGTGCAGGACAGGAGAACCCCCTCCGGTTCTCATGCGCTCACGCTGGTTGTGTGAGCTGTCTTGTCCTGGGGGGGGCGGTTGGATAAAGCATCACTATTAGGCGGGTATCATCAGGGCATGCAGATATAGACTACATTGTTGCTGGTTCAGGAGACAGCACGCCATGGCATCGCTCCGGGGGGGGGGGGGGGGGGCGGGTCCCGGGGCTCATGTGGGTCGAGTAGATAGTTGGGCACCGTGACCCCCCCTGACCCCCCACCACCACCGCCCCTGATGCCCCAATCTCTCCCCCCCCCCCCCCCCCCCCCGTGCCTGGGGGGGGGGGGGGGGGGGGCCTGGGGGCACCCTCATGGCACTTACCCCGGCAGCCCGGGTGAGGTTGTGCAGCTTCTTGCGACACTGCTCCCCCGTCCAGGGGGTCTGCCCCACAGCACTGACTGCGGTGCCAACCTCACGCCAACCGCGCCTCACCGCGCTGGATGGCTGGCGATGCCCACGTCTTGGGCAGAGGGTGTCCCTTCTCTGCTCGACCTCATCCACCAGGGTGTCCAGGTCCGTAAATAATTTTTAGTCTTGGGATTTTGAAAACATGCATCTGACATGAAACCACAGCTATTTACTGTAGTCCCGGTACCTCGGTGCGGCTCTTCGGGACTCAGCCATCTCTTCTCTTCTCCTCCGTGTCCTCTGTGCGCAGATCGTGCCATTTATGACGCAGCGCCGTGTCATTCGGGTGTCGCACGGTGACGACGCGGCCTTCGCAACACGCCGCCCCGAGTTTCTCGCAGCGCCAATCCTAGCCCATTTTCGGGCCCTGAATCGGTTGGGACCGGGGCCGTTTCGCGCCGTTGTGAAACTCAACAGCGTTCATGACGGCGTGGGCACTTCGGCGCGGGAGTGTAGAATCGCGCGCAAGATGTTTGGATGACCGAATGCACAGAATTTAACTCTGATTTTTGCCTGCCAGACAAATGGAAAAAATACTGCCAAAAGAGCAACATAAAAACTTTGGACAAAGAAAACGCTTCCTGTTTTCTTGGTTCTTTATAGCTGTGATTGTGATCATTAATGGGCGCTACAATTTTAAAAAGTAACATTTTCTTAACTGTAACTGTGGACTAGAGTCAGAGGTTTATAGCATGTTTGTTGTTAATTAATAAAATGGGTAAAGATCTAAGATTTATGCATATTTTTTCTTTATTCCTGTTCACAGCATCCACATTTCCTGTTGTCAGTCAGAACTGTGAAATATGGAGACTGCAAAGTAAACGCCAACAAATAATTTTTAGTCTTGGGATTTTGAAAACATGCATCTGACATGAAACCACAGCTATTTACTGTAGTGCTTACTTATTATCACTTTTTATTTGTTAGCCAAATCAGAGAAGTGACATAGCAATGATGGGGGATTGCTCCAATATTTTATCAGAAAATATGTAACCAGCGCCATTGAGCTCTTAAGGCCCATTGTTTTTCGATCTGCTGGTGTCACGGGTCAATCCAACATCAAGTGATTGACCACATGACCTCATCTTTTTTGTTTGCAAATGCTGCTGTAATGCTTCTGCTCCCTGCTTGATATCTGGGAACATTTTTAAAAGCTTATCGATGTAAAGCACTAATCATCCACTTGCATTTTGGAATTTGGTGACTGTCCATTTAGATAGCTGAATGCATTATTAGTTTATCATGACAAAATATTCACAGTGGCCCCTTGCTATTAATGCACTTTACCTTTTTTGTGTTTTATGTGGGGCAGCACGGTAACACAGTGGTCAGCACTGTTGCTTCACAACAACAGGGACCCGGGTTCGATTTGTGTCACTGTCTATGCGGAGTCTGCACATTTTCTCTGTGGCTGTGTGGGTTTCTTCCCGGTGCTGCGGTTTCCTCCCATAAGTCCCGAAAGACGTACTTGTTTAGTGAATTGGACGTTTTTAATCCTCCCACCGTGTACCCAAACAGGTGTCGGAGTTTGGCGACTAGGGGATTTTCACAGTAACTTCATTGCAGTGTTAATATAAGCCTACTTGTGTCACTATTAAACATAATTATTATTTTTCTAGGAATGGGGTACAATTTGACTGTTCAACAATATACAGGCATATATTGTTGCTGTATCAGATATTTAAAAAACACTATGATGTAGGAGCTCAGTTCATCCAGGTTGTTTGTCATCCAAGTCCAGCTTTTATTCTTATTTGTCTTTTTGCGCAATCATACATTGATTCCACGTTGAACATTTAAAAGTCATTGTACAGTAAATAAATAATTAGTTTAAGTATGAAAGTGTTATTTCTCGAGTTAATTATTTTTAGCTCCGGGCCTCATCACTTGAAATTATTTTCCTTGATTCTTAATTTGTGCATAAAAATACTTCCTTGCAACCACATTCTTGAAAATTTGCATTTCTTTCTATCTTCCCAGCTAAGTAATCTAAACCCTGCAATAATCTTTATTATCCCACTCAATTTTATTTCTACCTAGTTTGGATTTTATTTTCAGGCGTATTATGACCACATCTGGACACACTGCTCCAATTTGTGGCTTCACTAATATTTTGTAGTGCTGAACAATTTCTTCGAACTTTATTTCCCCTTTTATGTAGAAAACATAGAAAATAGGAACAGGAGTAGGTTATTCGCCCCTTTGAGCCTGCTCCGCTATTCAATATGATTCCCTATTTCAATGCCATTCTCCTGTGCCTTTGCCAAACCCCTTGATACCTTTAGCAGTGAGAAATCTATCTATGGGCGCGATTCAACCAAAACATTTCTAGGTGTCATTTTGGGTGTATTTGGCGGGGTGTTTCTCGCCAGCTTTTTGGGTGAGATCCACATTCAACCGCACTTAGGGCAGGATTTACCGACTAACCGGCCATGTGTTTTTGGCGGAGGAGGTGGGTCGCCAATGGGATTTTCTGGTTCAGACATTGTCAATGGGATTTCCCGTTCACTGTACACCTTGTCGCCGGGAAACCCGTGCGCTGTTGGTGGGAACGGAATATCCCGCCGGTGTGAACAGCCAGTAAATTCTGCCCAATAGTAATTTGTTGGGGCCTTGGGTAGTTTCTCCTGGGACCCTGGAGCTGTGAAGCAACTGTGCTAACCACTGTGCCCGCCACAAAACGTTTGCCTTATTACACATCCTGTCCCAGTCAGTGGCTATTGGCAAAAAGTGCAATATATTTGGAACTTCAGATAGGTGCATTTTCTTGAGCCATTTGGGACTCGAGATTTTCAAGAGGACGGAACAGGATATGTAAAAATAACTGGTCAAACCCAAGACAGTGTTTTATTTCTTGCTGCTCGAAATAGATGGTGTGGCTCGTTTGTTGACATGCGCCCCGGTCCACCCCCACAATGCATAAGGGGAAGGGCCCCCTACCCCAGTGCGGAGTAAATGTGACTCGTTGCAGGCATTGATTGAATTCTAACAGTTACAAGACACTTTGGTTCTTGAAACCACATGAAAATATTCCTCTTTTTATTTGATTTGGATGACAGGCATTTATATTTAATCTCCAGGGACATTCTCAATGTGTATCTTTTAAGAAAACTGCATGCAATACATTGAAAAGTTATCAACTTCAAAATGGACACCAAAAAGACAAATGATGTAAAGTTATATTTAAGCAATTCATCAAATATTTTTATTGAGGAATGTTTGTTTTTCTCTTGCACGGTTTTTTGTTACCTTCAAGAATTATTGCTGTCTATTCCTGCCTTAAGGGTGGATGGTGTGCGTCTTGCCAGCATGCATATGATTGGTGCTATTGTTTTCCTGCACCTGCTCATGTAAAGAAAATTAAAAAGCAACATAAATTACCAATTACAGTCATGAGAAATAGCTGCGAAAGTAAAGCTGGAAGAAACAATTTTCCAGGTCTGTTAGCCTTGAGTGCAAATCCCATTATGGCTGCTAAATTTTGCAAAAGGGTCATAACAAGATTTGTGCTGGCGAGATCTCGGTTTGAGATCTTCCCTACCCCCTGCTGGTGACGTGATCAGGATGTTAACCTGATTACCATGAATTTAAATGTCATTGACCGTCTTTATGCCGTCTCGTCCAGCTGCATGGAATCACCCTGCATCCCTCCCCTGGTGTTGTGACGTCATGCCAGCATGAATCACTACTAGTTTTTGAGGGTACTGAGGTGGCCACTGCCGGGGAAGTAATTCCTGGGGGAGTCACTCTCCATTGGGGGAGAGGGGTTTCCCCTTTGTGTGGTGGTGAGGTGTGTGGGGGGGGGGGGGGAGCAGGGGGGGGGGGAGAGAGGGAGGACACCGGGCTAAACAGCTGGCTTGTAATGCAGAACAAGGCAGCAGCTCGGGTTCAATTCCCGTACCGGCCTCCCTGAACAGGCGCCAGAATGTGGCGACTAGGGGCTTTTCACAGTAGCTTCATTGAAATCTACTTGTGACAATAAGCGATTAACAATTAGTATGTATAGGCTGCATGGGTGGCACAGTAATTAGCACTGTTACCTTGAAGCACCAGGGACCCGGGTTCAATTCCAGCCTTGGGTGACTGTGTGGAGGTTGCACATTCTCCCCGTGTCTGTGTGGAGGTTGCACATTCTCCTGTGTCTGCGTGAGTTTCTTCCGGATGCTCCCGCAGTCCTAAGATGTGCCGGTTAGGTGTGGTTATGGGTTACAGGGATAAGGCGGGGGAGTGGGCCTAGGTAGAGTGCTCTTTCAGAGGGTCAATGTAGACCCGATGGGCTGAATGGCTTCATTCTGCATTGTGGGGATTCTATGGCTTCTATGAATGTAGCATAATATCCATTTTTCTGGAGTGTCTTTAGCAATACAGAGCTCCCCTGTTGTTGAAGTGTCTGCACCTGTGGCCTTTCAATTTGATCCAGCCAGGAGCTGTTTATCACCTACATTCA